>NW_009953964.1:5902502-5935808 GCF_000747805.2 Chaetura pelagica
CGCTCGGGCCTGGGCGAAGCGGCGCTGCCAGGTGAGGATTCCCTGAGGATTTCGGGAGGATTTCGCAGCCCAAAGGTATCTTTGTTCTGCCGGTGGGGTTGTTCCTGTGCGGGCTGGGTCGCTTAGCGCCGGGAATTGCGGCCGGAGCCTTGCGGGGTTTCCAGGCTGCTGCGAGTTGACAAGACTTGGGTTGTGTTGGGAAGGGAGAGGAGAGCAGGGCAGGGAATTCCCGTCGGGGCAGGTTCGGAGCGGGAGCTGCTTCGGGCTCGGATTTAAAGGTCACCGTGTGTGTGTTGTGCTTCCTGAACGCTGAAGCCTGTGTGTTCTGCCCAGCGTGCGGAATAGCGGGGTTCAGCAACAATGGAGACTTGGAATATGGCTGGGGTCTAAAAGTCACAGGCAGCCCCTCTCTCCCCCTAACTCCGGCGTCTGGTTCCTCACCTCCGGCACCCCCAGCCCCGGGGCAGGGTGGGTGCGCTGGGTGTGGGTTATTTCTGCGGCAGGAGAAGTAACGTGGAACGGTTTGAGTGGGAACGGACCTTTAAAGGTCACCTAGTTCGACTTCCCCCCTCCCCTACCCCCCACGGGTGTATCCACGGTGTTTTGGAGGGTGAAAGCCTTGAAATGGGACTGATTACTCAGTTACCAGGCGATTGCTTGGTTTTGGGGCACTGTATGTCATAAAAAAAATTGGGTCAGTTTAAAAAAAGGTTTTTAATTTATAGCCGTGTGGAATTGGCAGCATTTAGGTGGGTGTAAATGAAAAAAAGAATTTGCTGTTTCGTATGTGGACTGGAGCATGAGTTGCCCTGAGGCAAAGATAGAGTGTAATTTAGGTTAAGACTTTTGAGTGTTTTTCCTGATTATTCCCTGGCTTTGGCACCTTAATTTTCAGTTATCAACTGCAAAAAGCCAATACCCATTCGTAGTAGCTCAGAAAACATTGTGGATTGTATCCACGAATGCTGTTGCATATGATTTAAAAAATAAGGCAGTAGTTATTGCTACTTTCACTCTTTGCTATAAATTCTCTAATTATGATGAAAACTGCTAAAATTCTAGGACTGAGGTAGAATCGTAGACTTTTTGTGGTTAGAAAAGTCCTTTAAGGTCATCAAGACCAACCTGTGTTTTTATAGAAACACGGGTCTTGATAATGCAGCTGTCAAACAACTAGATGTTTTTACTTCACCACTTCAGGATTTTGAAGTAGGGCACTAATTCAGCTGAGGAAGAGCAACACCTTGATTTATGCTCTCTGTCTAAAATGGAGCCATCAAGCAATAAGCTAGAGAGTATTAATGTAACTACCCTTTGAGGCCAGGAAATTCCTTCCCCTGCCACCACAGAGCAGTACAAATATCCCAGGGTTTTCTGATCCTGGTCCAGCTTTGAAATCTGTGTTAGAATTCCTGTTAACTTCATTGGAATATGAGACCTTCATTTTTTTTGTTCAATCTTGAAACATTTCTTACGGGCTTCTTGCCATGCTGTCCCATCTCCAGAGTCTGTATGGAAAATTAAATGCCTCTCATACTCCTTAGAGAAGATATTTCCTAGGAATTTATATGCTCCAAATAATGTGGCAGTAGATTCTTAAAACACAACAAAACATTGAAATACTGCTAAAAATTTCATGTCTAACTCCGATTCAATTTTGAAAAGTGTTGGAGCCAACAAATTTGTGCTGAATTCCATGACAGCAGCCAGCAGCTTTGCTAATCTGATTAAAACTTTTTTAAGGTTTTCTTGCTTGTTTTTTTAATATTTTTGTCTTTGTTAAATTAATTCCATCCCTTTTCATAGAAGCTTTTTTAAGGTTATGCCTTATTCGATATCACTGCCCACCAAGTGGGATTTGCTTTTTTTTTTTTCTTTTTTTCTTTTTTCTTTTCTGAATTCTTGCTTTGATAATCTCTGACTGTCCTGGATCATCTTCAAAGCAGCCTTTAATTTGAAGCTGTATTCCATGAACAGTGTCTGTTCCTTGTTTTAGAAGACAGAGCTCACCAGCCTCCCCTCCCAAACTACTGAAACTACCTGTCTCCTCTTATGTTCACTTTGTTCACTTTTTTTTTTTCCTTGGTGGTAGATTGTTAGCTCTTTGAGACTTTTCTTGGCCTCGTTTTGCACACTCTCTACCATCATGTTTATCAGGCTGGAAACGGTATGAAGGGACCAGAAAGAAAAGCCTGAAGTGCTTTTCTTAAACTTGGAGATAAAGAAGAAATGGGAGATATGAGAGTGAGGATGAGTTTTGGAAAAAGATAAGGAGTTGACAGATGAGGTGTAAGCGTAAACAAGAAAGTCCTACAGAAACACATTTTGATAGTGGACAGTCTTTGTATATACCTGAGTGACCACACAACCCCCTGAAATCTGTTTTTTGCATCAATTAAGGTATTTTGAGATGGGATTGTGATTCACATACAATT
Organism: Chaetura pelagica; assembly: GCF_000747805.2. Classification (NCBI taxonomy): domain Eukaryota; kingdom Metazoa; phylum Chordata; class Aves; order Apodiformes; family Apodidae; genus Chaetura; species Chaetura pelagica. Next base: position 5,904,938 of record NW_009953964.1, read on the forward strand.
TATATGTTCAGTGTCATTTTAATTCAGCATTAGGTAGGTTTAATTCAGCTATTGATGATTCAAATCTAAAAATAATCTTACAATAGATTTATCTATACTTGACCTAACATAACGTTTGTTGGAATGCAGATTGGTTACCTGTGATGCTAGTTTGCTGGGGTTTGTTGGCTTGGGTTTTTTTTTTTACTATAATGTTGATAGTTAGATTTTCAGGTGAGTGCAGCAGTCAAGTACTGTCTCTAGGTATGCAAATGTCAAGTGTCTTTAGAGGTGCAGGGAATGATATTGTTTCAGCTTAACTTAGAAATCCTATTAACAAGAAATCAACCTAAGCAGTCAGATCGGTTAAGTGTGAGAAAAGGATACATTTTCTTTGTGGAATGTGATGATAATTATGATAAAATAAAATCTATAAACCGATTTATGATACATTAATAATATCCCAGTAATTTATAGTAATGTTACAGATGAATCTTCATATTGTCCTTAGTGCACATATGATGAGGGAGATGGGATACCTTTCTGAAGGCATTCTAAAGAACATTTTAGTTGTTCATATAGTGTTGGTGTCTGGTCCTGTATACCACTTAGTACCTAGGCAAAAAAGATGAAGTACTGACTCTTTTGAAATGCAGTTTTCTGTTCCTCTTCTCATTTGGATTGGGTATGGAGGAGTGTATAGTACATTTTTTCCAGGTATATTACAGGAAAAATTAGTGTACTATCTATGCTGGTTACTGTAAACATGAAAAATGGGGAAATATTCTGGTGCAGAGACTTGAGTGTGCTGGATGTTGGCTTGCTTGTATTTCTGTTTCCTTATTATTTGGGAGTGAAGTAAGAGGATGCTTAAAAAGGAACAAAGCCCTGGTTTTGCATTCCAAGCTGTCTTGTGATCATTCCTTCCATGGACAAAAATAAGTTGCTTTGAACCTATTATTGTACTTAAGGAGCTCTGTTTTTAAATCTTGCAGCGTGTAAGTGTATGTCAGTATAAATCCAGCTCTTGTAAGTCATGTGCAAGAATTGCATTTCAGGTTATTCATTAAAGCGTGGGCAGAACTCAGCCTGTTCCTTCACATGAGTTGTTGGGCTGGTGCTACAGGCAGATGATCTCTCCAGGCTGAACACTGTCTGTAGAGACTCCAGGAACATAGCGTGTGTGCACCATGACAACCAATGTGAAGCTTTTCCACTTTTTCCATATGGTTTCATAAGTTGTTCCATAAATTTTGTAACAGGTTCAATAAATTCTTGTCATGCTATCTGGCTGGTGATGTTTAGACTAAGACATCCCATTCTTTTCTTTCCTCATGTCAGAAAGTCCATCATTAGTTTGGAATTCACTGAAGGTAGCACATTTGAAGTACCTCTTTGGCTGGCAACCTGATTTGCTCTTTGCTGGCAAAGCTGTGTAATGCTTTTCCTACTCCCAGTTGCAAACTCTGCCTATCATTTTTCATTTTTAAAGTGAATATAGTGAATATAGTGAATAGTTTAAGTGTTCAAAAGATAAGTGCTGCCAATTATTCCATATCATAAACTGGGAAATGTATTGAGATAAAAGATGGGATGTTTTTATACCTTCTTGTCTATTCTTCAGAAATCATACATTAATACATATATAAAAAGAAAGCTCAGTGCCACCAGCAGTAGGATGGCTGCTTTTCTGAAATACACACATAATTCCAACTAATATCCAGCCTTCAGAAGAGGGTTGTGCTCCATTATTTGCTTTTTCTGCTTTTGGTTTCTTATTTCTGACCCTGTAGGGGTTCTTGGGTTTCCTGCTTTGGCAGGGGAGTTGGGCTAGATGATCTTTTGAGGTCCCTTCCAACCCCTAAGATTCTGTGATTCTGAGAGGGAAGAGTTATATTTAGATTCTTATAATATATAAAGGTTCCACTTAAATTGGTTTGCAGTAATGAAGTGTAACGTAATTGGATTTATATAAAAATATTGATACTTCGTAGACAAAACTGTAGCTGTGCTTAGGTTTTGAAGCAGGTTTATTTAGGAGGAGGTTTCTCGTTATTCTTCTGTTTGATAGCAAAGAAAACTTCAAAGTTAGCTTTGAAGCTTCTGTATTTCTGAGAAGAGTGAGACTGAATTTGATTTGTCGTCTTTCATGAGTAGTTAAGTGGTTGTTGAAGTGTTTGAAAGATCATCTCTAGAGGTTCATTCTCCGTGGCACTGCTTTAGTCTGGCTGACTACCTGAGAGCATCAGGAGCAAAGGAATAGTAATGTGCTGGTTTTTAAAGCTCTCACACAAACCTAACTGCAGTGTTTTCATAGTTAACCTTTTTTTGTTTCCATTTCTCTTTTAGTCTTCTGCTTGTATAGCACGCTGGGAACGTATCTTGGGGTTTTTGTCCCATTTGGAGTTAGCTCGAACTTGCAAAAGTGGATTTGAACTGATGCTGGGCTGGACTGGCTGAGCCGTAACTATGTGTTCTTTCCTGCCCTGGTTTGTGCAGTGACAGTGTCCCTGGGTACCACAGCAGCTGGGTTTGTGCAGTGCATGGGAATGAGAGACACTAACGTTTTTTCCCCCCGAGGATTATTCTTTTCTGAATAAAATAAAACTTGAAGCCCATTGCTCAAGTCTTGGAAGCAGTAGCTTTCACTTTCACTGGTTCTCAGCTTCTCTCCCTCCTCCTTCCCTTCCCTCCCCCCCCATTCTGGGTTATTTGGTGTATTAAGTTGTCAACAACCAAACTATTAGAAGTAATTATGCTGATAATCTGCTTTGTGCTATGCAGTCAGGTTTTACTTTTTTACCATGTGAGCCCAAGGGGTCCAGCAGAACCGCAGGTAAAACAGCCCCGCTGTCAGAAGAGCCAGTGCTGGAAGGCCCAAGGTCCACTTCTTTTAGAAGAAAAGACGCTGGCTTGTCTGTTGTGTCTTGTGACAGTGACCTGGACTTTAAAATGTTTTAGTCAAACCTGTACTCCAATACTACAGAAAACCAGAAGCCTCATTTCATTAGAACTCTCGACAGAAAGAATAGGTGAACAGTTGTCTTCAGGCATCTGGACTTGCTTGAAATAAAGTATAATTGCATCTACTATCTCTTGTTTTTCAGCATTTGTTTGGATGTAAACTAGAGCTATATTTCTCATCACATGCATGTTTTGGATTTTGGGTTTTTTTTTTTGTTTGTTTGTTTTTTTACCTTAAGTTTATTTAAAAATAAATTAGGAGGGAAAATACCCAGTTTTGAGCATCTCTTCTGCTTGATTTTGCAGCATCATTGCTTTCCTGGCTTTATGCTGACTTTGACATTGCTGAAAGTGTGACAAATGCACATTGTGCAGATGTGTGTATACGGGTGTTAAATTGCTGGAAGATTGTCTTAGATTAAGAAAATACTATTTAATTGTTTTTCATTCTTTGAAGTTAGGTAGCATTTGAAATCCACATCATAGGGCTACTTTTTAAGTAGCTTATTTTTGACAACAGTTTTTTAAACAGGGATTTCATTTGACAGTGTCATAAAGATAGCTGTAACATGCAGAGTTCTGACATGAAATAAACCCACTGTCAGTTTCGATTTGATAACATTTTGATCAATTTATCATGGAGTAGGTGCCACGTGTGTGTGCCACTCCTTACCATGCATCAGCTGTTCCACACTCAACGTACTGTGTGCTCAGCATGATTTCACAGAAATGAGATTATGTGCTTGAACTGGGCAAAGTCTTTGCACACATGCACATCTCCTAAGTTAACAATCCTGGAACTGTGGCCTTTTGTCCTTAATATTTTAGAACTAAAGTCAAACAATATGTCAAAAGCAGTACTTTTCTTGCCTGCCATGCAACTCTTTATGACACTATATGCTTTCCTTTTGAAAATATCATCTAAGACTTAGGTTATAAGGCTCTTTTAAATGCACCTTTGTTTATAATACATATAGGTAGATACAATTTTTATATTTTAATTTGCAACAGGACATACACCTCTGACAGTACCTGCCTTGCTCTCTGAATTGCTCCTTCATATTTACATACATATACATACTTTATCTAAAGATAGATTAAATATAAATGTTCTTCCTAATTTTAATTTTTCTGCTTTGATTTGGTTAAGGACACAATTAGATTCTTCACTAGTGAAACTGGGCTTGAGATGACCTTGCAGAACTGCCTGGGAAATGTACTGGTACCTATGGGAGAAACGTGGTCCCTGCATGGTGTATGAAATGCATTGTGAAATGTGAAGAGATGATAGAATCTAACTCTTGAATTATAATCAACCCTGCCCACCCTCAGGGAGTAGCAGGGGGAAAAAAAAGTAGTAAAATGCTATAATTCATATTTTCATGGCTTTGTGCACAGCATTGTCAATCTTGCTACAATTACAAAATACAGTTTAGTGTAGAATGAATTAGAAATAAGGCTTTGCTGTTGGAATGGCAAAACCGGATTGCACTTGAAGTGTTTTCTATAATTCAAAAACAACAGTCATGGAAGCATAAATGTTTTCTGTAATAGATTCAGCGATACCTAGCTCACATTTAGAAATCATCCTGTGAAACTTTGATACTTCTGTTTCTCTAAAAGTTAAGTCCTAACTGCAGCACCAGATCCCTATCTTCTGTTTAGGGGAAAAATGACTAGCAGAGTAAACAGTTTCAGTGTAAATTTGAAACTCTCTGTGTATTGATCATATTTGGTTTCCAGCATAAGCAACTGGCCATCAATATCCAACTACAGTTAAGAGTTATTTTAAATTATGTGGAGAGGTTTCTCAAGATGGTCTTAGAGAAAACCTTATTTTCCCTTTTGGTTAAAACAATCTGAACTTTTCTCCATTTTTATAATACTTAACAAATAGTTGATGATAGTACAGAGGCTTTGTTTCCTCTTCTACACTGTGCTTCTTCCAGCTGCAAGAGCTGTTGTTTGTTACTCTTGTAGTGTTCCCCATGTTTGTACCACAGGATCTTTGTCACTTTTGGTCCCTAAAAATCAGCAGTTAAAATAATTACTTAATTCATGAAAGCTTATAAAATTGGGACCACTTCAGCAAAATCTTGTTCAGCTTGAATATTTTTCCTGGAGCCTGGATGATTCGTGTAACATATAAAAGAGTTGTATGTAAATTGACATAAGCTTCCTAGCTTTCCTGGAGCAGGTTATTGGGAAGCTGTTTCAGTGGTGGAAGGGTGTGTTCTCACAGTCAGATTATCTAAAAAGTCAACCTGAATATTTGTCCCTTTTAAATTTCAAAAATATTTATCTGGTCCCTTCAGTGATATTCATGGACACCTGAAATTCCTTGGTACTCACTAATGAAACTAGTCTGGTTTGATCTTTGAGAGGGAAGAAATGAGAGCATATCAATAACTAATGTAAAAGATTGCAGGGTGTTATTATATTGGCCTCTGTGCCAAGGTAAAGAACAGGATCCCTGCCTGGATGAGCTCTTAAACTAAAGAGGTAATGATGTGCAGAACTGGACAGGTTCATCAACCTGGCCCTGGCATGCCTTAAAGCAACTGTAGGAGGTAGTGCTAATTTAACTTTGAGCATTTACTTGCTCTGTCCATTCCAGGGTTTTATGATTGTATTAACTGTGGATGCTTGTATAATTCTCCCAGTTGTAAAGTGGCCTTGGAAAATTGGGATGATGTTCACGGGAGATATGGATCCTCTTGCTTGCTGGTCCCTTTGCTTTAAACAGTCTGCTCTCGAGCTGACCTCTTCCTGTCAATCTTCCACAGTTAATGGTATAAAATATTCCTGAAATGGCTACCTTGCTACTGTCCTGCAGATTGGGAGGCAGAAACAACCATTAATGAGCACTAGGTGCTCAGCCTGGGTACACTTTGTGCAAGTCAGGCTTGTAGTAAGTTTGGGGTTTTAGAGCAAACACATTTCATGCTTCCTCAGCAGAACATCTTTGTCATCAGGAGCTGTGTACACAACATATTGACAGTGCTTCCTGTAGGGAGAAGAAAGCTCAACACATTTAACTGGGGGATTTTTTAGACACAAAATATGTGGTGTTTTTTTGTTTTTGTTTTTAAAATAAGAGAGGGAGATGGCCAGGAGCCCATTAAGTGTCTCAAGTGAAGGGAAGACACAAAAAATGGAGTGGGTTGCTTATTCGTTAAGTTCCTTAAAATGAAAGTCAGTGAAAGCAGCAGATACTTGCAAAAGATCAGTTGTTTTCTGTACAGTTTTATTTCTTACATAGGAAGCAGTGTTGCAGGGAGAGCTGAGGTGGCAAAGTACTTGAAGCAGCTGCTAATAGCATTTTAAATTTCAGGCTGATTTTATCAGAAAAATACTTCTGCACAGATTATTAATGAGCAGTTGAACCAGATGCATATTTTTTGTATATTTCAGGTTTTGTTACATAATTCTTGCTCAAATATATTTTGAGATTAGTAAATCTGTCCTAGGCTCCTTATGCAATTATCTGATATGCTGAAAAAAATGGGGAGAGGGAAAATACATTTGAGGAATCCAAACTAACTTGTAGTTGTCTCATTTCTCAGCAGGGGAGAGGCAAGCATCCTGATCTTCAGAATGAAATATTTTTCTCTGCTTGATGACAGTTACCTTAAGGCTACAGTTATGTTGCAGCTTAGCTAGGTACTCCCATAGCAAAGGTTTCTCTTAATATGAAATTATGAAAGCCAGAGACAGAATGGGTAAATCACGGTTAGCTGTCCTCCTGGCCTGCCAAAACAGCATTCTTTAGTTCCAGTGTTGTGTATTACAATTGTGTGAAATTAATGGCATGTGATGAGCTCTGAATTCAATGAGCAGAGAAAGTTTGTGTCTGTGCTGCCCTGGGATAGTTTATAAATTGTGGCTGCTGAGAAATGTTTTGAAATGTCAAATGTTGGTATTTTGTGGGTTAGATGAAGGAAATGCAGAAAATAAGCAAAGTAAGAAGAAAAAAAATCTTAGTATTTGATTCTCAAAACCTCTTCAGCAGTATTTGGCACTGGAAATACTAACTATCTGGTGGCTGAGGTTTGTTTGTTTGTTTGTTTTTTTCCATACTGGAAAAGGAGAAAAAAGGAGAAAAATCCTCTTGCCTTGAGTGACACAGGTGGCAAAGCAGTGAGGAGTCTGCTGACCTAAATTGTGGTCACAGATCCGTGGTGGGAATCGTATCTCTGCTGCATGCTTCACTGCCAAGAATGGGTGTACTAAGTGAAGGAGTTCGTGTGGTTTTGTTAGTAATTTAGAAACCACAAGCAAGATTTTTATGGCTTTACAGACAGAGTTGTTTTTGAAAGTGCTTGATGTTTTCTATAATGAGCTTCTGAGCCATGTCAGAAATTCAGTAAGATAGCTGATTGCTTTCCATGGAGGACAAGTTCCTTGAAACTTTCTATTTTGAGGGCTAAAAGAGCACCTTGGATTTCTGAATTCAAAATGACCATGGAAAAATTGTATTTGTAAAGACCCTCGGCCTTTAAGATTCTCCCATAAAGCCAGTACCTGTGGGAATGCTCGAGAGAACGCTCCAGTATGAAGACTAGGGCTTCCTTATTTTGTGTTCTTGGTGTTCATTGTGAGTATCTTTATCAGCAAAAGATCAGAGAAGTAAAATGATGTTAAATAATCATGAAGTAAATTGAGTTGATATGATTTTTATTTTGAAAGAGGAAACTCCTGTTGTGGTTTACAAATATTTAAATGCTTAAACTAATTGTCAGCCTCAGTTTTGAATGAGGAAGCAAAATAAAATGCATGATGTGCTCTGAGTTTCTCATAGTACGTGCCAGGAGAAACCAAGTTTTGAAAACAGTTGGCCTGGTTTCAGACACAGATTTTAATGAGATTAAAAGAGAGAAAGAATGTGCAAGTTTGATTAGAAAGTTTGTCCATATTCTGACAAGGGGTCCCGGGAGCCAGGGCAGAAAAATGTTGTAATTTTTTAGTGATAGAATTGATTTTAGTTTTGGAAATGAAAAGTAGGAAGCTGTGGGTAGCTGTCAAATAATTACAGCAAAGTGTACTAAGTTAGTAGAAGAGAATGTCTGCTGTTGTACACAGACTGCGGGAGGTCTGAAAGGCAGTTTTAGTGGCCCAGATGTTTTCTCCTTGACTAAGTTTTTCAGCTGGTTATTTGCCAGTAATAATTTAACCAAGGATTTTGTGGATTGTGCAAATCTTTTATAGCAGCCTCATTTCCAAACAAATTAACACAATAGCCCTCTACCTTCCTGCAGCTCAGCTGAAGATCAGTGTTAGAGTATGCTTGATCTCGGCAAAGAGGAGAGCGTGGTGTGTTGCAGAATGTGTCAGGAGACCTGGTGCATGACGAAGGAGCCATTTACTGGGAAGCATACACACAGCAGAGGGCTAAGGAATAGATTAGAAAATAAATGTGGAAATTAAGAACTAAAATGGTTTTCAAAACAGTCCTTTTGAGTATGCATGCATACTTTTTCAGCCTTGTATCAACACGTTCTATCAAAAAGATGGTGCAAGGAGGGCATGGTACTGTGGGTGGTGGGGGACGTCAGCTTCTGAACACTATTTTAAATGATCTGGAGTATGAAAAGGCTTGAGAACCACTGAGTTAGTATAAAGGCAATAAAACAAGGTCTTTTGGTCCTTATAACAATGTTTGAAAGGCTGTTTTCTTTCTCATTTAACATGCAGCAAGGACATATGGGAGAAGGCGAGGTAACAGTATTCCTATTTAATTTTCTAATGTTGACATTGTCTCATGGCAGAAATAACATTCAGTTGTTACTAGAGGGCAAACTCCAAAATACAAGCATCAGTTTCACCTAAGTTTACGTAGTCTGCATGCCATCCATAAACATTTTAACTGAATTAGGTAGTACTCCACAGCAGTACTGTTGAAGCTGAAATGATCACAACCTGAGGGTGGGCATCAGCTGTATGATTTGTTACACTGGAGGGCTGTGTTGTGTGTTTGTGTGTATGTTGTGAATGCCAATGCTGAGCAAGTTTAATTTGGTTCTTCTGAGTGGTGATGGTGTTCATGATGCAGCATGGACTGTAGGGAATATACATCCTGGCCTATTAGGTTAAAGAACCAGATCCTGCAAGCCTGGATGTTGCATTTTCTAACAGCAGTGGTGATGCTGAGGAACCTGGAAAGGTTGCTTAGATATGGAGAACTGCTCCCTCCCAATGATACCTGCAGGATTGGGGTCTTAAGAGATCAAACAAGATACGCATCAGTTCATCAGAAGAAAACAAGATAACATTTAAGTCTGTATTACAGTGTTTTTATCATAGTAGGAGCCAGGCTTGCCTAGCTACAGAAATAGGCCTGATTATAGTTTATTTTTATTTTAATTCAAGATGTACAAAGATACTTGAAATTTCAAGTAAAGCAAGCTGACCAAGCCTTCCATTTTTTATTTGTATAAATTCAGTGGACTGTGGATTTTACTGTATTTTTTTTTTTCCTTACACCTTGTTAGCTGCTTGATTTTTGCATGGAAAATGTCCAGATATTGGAATTGGCCAAATTTTTTGTTTTCAAGATGTTTTATTTTTTAAAAAAATGTTTTTCAAAGGAAGGAAGCAAGAGCAGGATAAATTAACCTTACCAATACCTTACTGTGGTAGATTGTAATGAATTCTGAAAAAGCAGACATAACAAATCACATCATAGGCAAAAAGAAATGTATTAGAAAACTTGTAACATACCTTGGGTTTTTTTGCTTACTTTCTCTCTATATATATTTGTTCTTAAAATGCTTCTTAAATGAGTGGAAGTCTATTTAGTTTTTTGTCTAGGTATTGACTACTGTAACTAAAGGATGGATTCACAGAAGAGATCAGCTTGTGTGCTCTATTTATGATATTATATACAGTTGCATTTAGAAATGCGAGCATCTTACTAAAAGTAAGAAATATTATTATGGAAATCTGTGATAATCATAGAAGAATAGTGGGCTGTGAGGGGAAGCATGCTTACAACATTTTCTCTTAGAATGAGTCCATTAAGGAAACTCTGTTGTAATATCTAAGTAAACTTGCTACTAGGAATTACACAGTATTTCCTAGTTTTCATTCTTCATGTGCAGAGTTACAGTGGGTCTTCCTGTTTTTACCAAGATATTTTTATTATTTCCAAGTGGGTGGTTTTATGATATGTTTTGATACCAGGTAATTGAAATAAAAAATTATATCATATATTTAGCTGGTAGAATTCTTGGTGTCCCAACTGCACTGGGAAATTGTATCTGCTCATTGAAATAAACTGTTCACTGGAAAATTATATATGTGGCTTAGATTTAAGTGATGTCTGCTATTGGGAAAGTCCCAGAAAAAAAAATGGCCTGTATTCCCTTCTGTTTTTACACCTCTTTAAAAGAAATCTAATTGGAAACATGAAGTACTATGAAAAATGGTCAACTTGAGCATCCATTAGAAATACAGTTTTGTTCCAGATTTTCATAGCTGTAGTGCAGTTATGGAGAAGGTAGCAACCTCTTCTCTGAAATAATGCACTTGAGTTATTGAATGATACTAAACACTGAAAGGGTCATGTGAAATTGAGAACATAACTGCTCATTAAAAGGGAAGATTGCAAACAGTTCTATTGCTAATGCAGCAACTAGTGCCTTTAAAAACAGATATTTTAACAGTGTGTGCTTTGTTCTGTTAGTATGGTTTTTTTCCTTTTTTTTCTTTCACCCCCTCTTCAGGTCAGTCTTCACTGTTTCCAATGGAAGACGGGTTCTTGGATGATGGACGTGGGGATCAGACTCTTCACAGTGGTTTAGGATCACCTCACTGCTTCTCCCATCAGAATGGAGAAAGAGTGGAGCGGTATTCCCGGAAAGTCTTTGTTGGTGGACTGCCACCAGATATTGATGAAGGTATGCCCAGAATATCTCACCCAGAAAAGCTCCTTCTGGCTTAATGACAGAACTGTGGTGTGAAACCTTTTGTCTGTTACCTAATGAATGATTGTTTTCCAACTCTTTAGAAAGACTTTGGTATGTAAATGGATCTTTACATGTTACCACTTCCAGTCCATGGCAAACGTGGTGTAACTCAAACTAGTTTAGGCAATAGCATTGCTCTGCCGTTGAAGAACAAAATGGTGTTACCACTTAGTTAACTGACTTTTACAGCAGAACAATTATAAAAAAGGGATAGATGGAAAAATAAGCAAGTAAATATGACCTATTGAAACTCATTAATACACTACCATCATTTTTTAGGCACCACAAGGCAATAGTAGGAAAGTATTGCTAGTAGTTTTTAAAGTTTGTGGAGTCCTAAGTCATAGCTCTTTATTTGGGTGCCTATGTGTAGTTCTCAGAGGTTGTTTCCAGCAATTATTATGACCTATGGCAGCTTCTAATGTGTGCATAGTGAGGACTCAGACAGGAATGAATCTGTACAGAGGCAGCTACATAGAGTAAGGAACCAAGAATTTGTTGTGGGTCCATCATACAGACAAGGTGACAGAATACTGCAGTTGTTACTAAAAAAAAAAAGGTTGTCATGCAAAAGTGTTGTGAAGCTTCTTTTCACCAGAGTTCAGCAATTCTGTATGAGTGTGCTGGGATAGTTGTTAAAGGAACGACAGCAACTGTAAATCTGAAAAGCTGCTGATTTTTTTAAATCACAGAATCACATAATAACTGCTTTTTGTGTCAGGGAGGCTGAAGGGTTTGCACCGCAGGGGGTACTACTATCATGTGACAAATGGACTTTCATGTCAAACATAAGAGCTACTTTATTATTATAAGATCAAATATAACATGAGGTTTACAAGAGGAAGAATGATCTTGAAGTTATTCTTTCTTTGGTGGTGTTGGGCTTTTGTTTGCTTTTTTAACTTTGCCACCTTGGTGTTTTAAAAGCAGATGAGCACATTAATAGTTTGGTTTCTGTCAACCCTATTTACTGAAGAATGGGACCTTTCCTAAACCTGCGCTAGGAGGGTAGCTTGAATATTCCAGAGTTGCTTCTGTCAACTCTCTTCCAATTTAAATGCGCAAGTGTGAACTAGAATAAGGAATATACAATGTAAAATCTACATCACAGCTGAATATTTCAGCTTCTTCTGATCCTGTTTCTAGAAAGCATTTTATGTTACGTGCTTTAACATTACAGTTGTGTGAAGTGCTGTTCTGAACGGAGATCTATTTTAGGAATAGATATGTAGTAAATGTTGTTCTGCTTGGTGTGTATCTTCATCAGTATGTCATCTTGGCACACCACCATGACTGTATCCCTTCTGATGATCTGTAGTGCACAGAGAAGCTGTCAGCACAGGGGATTGTCAGTTGCTATTTCATTAGCTATGTCATCAAAGACTCTAAACAAAGTGAAACAGACATAATTCAGACCTTTTGAGATGTCTAACCAGATTTGAGGATATGGAATATCCTCAAAATCCTGTCGTAGGAACTCCCAACAGTGTGCTAGTATTGAAAGCTCTGGTGTACCATAACCAGAACGCAGCTGAGCAGTGTGCCAGCTTTTGTGACACTCCAGCAATGTGAATTTTGTTCTTCTTGTTTCAATTTTTTAATGAGAATTTCTTGTCCAAAGAACTTTACCTGGCAATGATTCAAGCGTGTTTGTCAAGAAGGAAAAGGGAATGATAACTCAATTTCAAGAGTAGCAGAATGCTGCTGGAGGACTTCTGTGGAACTAGCAGATGCAAATTTATGCCAGTAATTTGCAGTCAAAGGCAGAATTGAAATGCATGCAAGAATTACTTCTTGATATAGTAATATGTTCTTGCCATCTCTCCTGTAAAATTATAGAACTATGTCCTGCAAGTTTACTCTGTTAGTTCGAGGTCAAGCTCAGAGTGTTTGCACATGTGGCACTGGCATGTGATATGAACAGGCATGGCTGGGTCTTGTGATAGTCTCTTAGTTTTTTCCAGTCTTTGTGCAATTATAAGGCATATTGGCAGAGCCAGTTGCTTACTAGCTACCTGAATTAAGTTGGTGTTCTTTAATTTCAATTTGTGCCTTGTCCCTTCTCTCTTCACAGATGAGATCACTGCTAGTTTTCGTCGCTTTGGACCTTTGATTGTAGACTGGCCACACAAGGCAGAGAGCAAATCTTACTTTCCTCCTAAGGGTAAATACCTGATAACTAATAACAGATGAGCATTTTAGAATTTCTTTTTATAAGATTCCATTTTAGACAACATTTCTGTGACAATGACCCAATGTTTAAGGGGAAAAAAAGGTTGAATCCTTAGGATTGTTATAAACTGAAAGAATGTAGACGATGGCTTTGCAGTTATTCTGCACTAGAAGAATTCTTCCTTAGCTTCCTGTTTTTACTTTATTCCATATTGTTTTTAATTTTAGTAATACTTAGTAAAGACTAGTCCTCTTTAAAGGGACTAAATGCCCTCCACAGAAGCTAGGAGGGATTTGTACCTTCTGTTAACAACCATCCTGGCATGTTTGCCTTTGCAGCTGTGACTTTTGTTCAGTTCAAACTACTTGTTAATTTTTTTCAAAGGAAATCAGGAGAGAGTGTGCTCATGAAGCTCACTGCTTTCCTTCATGCCTCTGCAGAGGACTTGCAGGAGGCTGGGTTAGAAAATGAGTGAGAGCATCCTAAAGTTTGTCACTTACTGTGTGGTAGCATGATGACATGATGCCAAGCATAATGCTGGGTTAAATTATTCTTGCCTAGGCAAAAAAAGATGTGTGTGTGTTTTCCCTTGTAGGATATGCATTTTTGCTGTTCCAAGATGAAAGCTCTGTACAGGCACTGATTGATGCATGTATTGAAGAAGATGGAAAGCTCTATCTTTGTGTTTCCAGCCCCACTATCAAAGACAAACCGGTAGGTAGAATTGTCAGGGCCTGCACAATTCCTATATGATAACCAGAAATTGTTCTCTTCAGACTTATTTTTTCTGTCTTCAGTCTGTTAATGTTTAAACCTCTTTAAGATATCAAATCAAGTTCTTAAAGAGAAGACCAACTTACTTATATTTAAAGTAGGCATTTTTAGTCTAGTTACAATCAGTATTTTTGTTAGGAAAAGGTTTGCTAAATTTCACCATTGCTGCTGTAGTAAATATATTTCCAGAAAGGTATTTTATACTTATTGTTGAATAAAATGTAGAATTCATATTGTTTAAGTGTTGCATGTAACATGTTTTGACAGAGGAAAAAAAACCCAACCAAACGTAATGTGACATTGAGCTGTATTGATACAAATGGTTTTGGGGCTGGTTCGAGTCTCTTAATAGATGGAAAAACTTCTGCTGTATTCCTGTACTTCACATTTGGCCAGCTCTTGGCAAATACAAAGCAGCTACTTTTGCATAGTAAATAAACACATAACTTTGTGCTCTGGAGCCTGTTGTGTTGAGATAACGCTTGGCTAGAACAACACCAACAGCATAGATAGGTCTGCACCAGTGGGGTTTGTACAGCAGGTTTCAGTCATGATTAAGTAAATATATAAGTAGAGGGTGAGGGCTTTTTTTTGTGTTTTTTTTTTTTTTTTTCCCCAGAAATTTGGGTAACTAGGAAGTGGTGAAATTCAGTATGATCAAATGGTCTGTCGTAGCAGAGCTTACTGCTTTTTCATATTGAGAAGTGGTTGCTGAGCAAATAGCAAATGAGTTTAGAACATAAAACATTTAAGAGGTTTTCTTCTTTGTAGGGTACTGCTTTAATTTATATTATTGAGATACTTTGAATTGTGAATGGTTAAAAAAAAAAGGCTTTTTGTCCATAGGTTCAGATCCGGCCTTGGAACCTTAGTGATAGTGATTTTGTTATGGATGGTTCACAGCCTCTTGACCCACGAAAAACCATTTTTGTTGGTGGTGTTCCTCGGCCTTTGCGAGCAGGTACTGCGTGTTCCGCAGCGCTGGGCATGTTGAATATGCAGTCTGGTTTGGGGAGCAACGGGGGAAACCAGTTATGTCAGCAAGGGAAGTATGAAGTGTTTCTGACACTTGTAGTGGGGGACATGAATGCAAGTGAACTGTTTGGTTTGCTGCCTTTGGAAAAACTCAGCAAGTCTCCACCCCTGTTTCACTTTCCTTTCTCATTTAGTGGAACTCGCTATGATAATGGATCGGCTGTACGGAGGGGTGTGCTATGCTGGAATTGACACAGACCCTGAGCTGAAGTACCCAAAAGGAGCTGGGCGGGTTGCATTTTCTAATCAACAGAGTTACATTGCTGCTATCAGTGCTCGCTTTGTTCAGCTGCAGCATGGAGAGATAGATAAACGGGTAAGGTCTTCAAGCGTATTCTATTTTTGTTCAATGCTTTCTCTAGAAATGCTTTTCCATGTAAATGTGTGTCATTGTGAAGGCTGTAAATGTTGTATCAGATTAATTGCATATTTAGGGCTAGGTTGTGCCACTTAGATACAACACAGAATAAAAATGAAAGAGTGGTAGAGAGCTGTTGCTTCTGGAACGTGGGAGGCAACTGTGAAGCAGAATTTCTCAAATTGCTTAGCATAATTGGAAGCATGTCAGCTGCCTTGCCCTTTTGTAAGAATATTGCACTTGTCATATACTCCCACTGCAAGTATTTGCACTTAGTGTTTGTATAATGCCAGGGAGTAAGGTATCTGCTGAGGATGGAGCAGTTCTCGGCCCTGGTCTGCATCTTTTGAGAGAGTGAGCAGAATTGGGCCCTACTGCACCACACTGTGTGCTGGGTGTTCCTGAAGAGCATCATAGTAATCACTGTAAACTTGTCAGTGTGCATTGCAGCCACACAGTCGTCTTCCTTACATAAAGGCCAGGTTTGGTTATTTTATTCCTTTATTATTGTAAATTAATGGGTCTGCAGTTTGCTGGCATCTGCCCTCTGATCTATATAAAATGTGCCTTTGCCAGTAACAGTGATCTTCAGGTCACAGTTTCGAGAAACCTGGATCCTTTCATCTACTATTATGTGTAATTCATGTTTTGTCTCTAGAATTTTCTTACCTGACTGTCATTATTGATCTTAATCTCATAATTACTACAGAGCAAAACCCCCAAGCTTGACTGATTAGCTGCTTATCATTTCACTTCTGCTTTGGCAATAAAGCTTTGGTAGAAGAACAACAGTTTGACTGTGGGCCTGCGATATGGAGTGTCTTTGTTCTAATCTTGGCTCTGAAATAAGTTCTGTACAGCTTTGAACAAATAATTTGGGCTGCCCTTGTGTAACTTCTGCTTGCATAAGCAGACACTTGGGTGAATAGGTTCATTGAAGCTGGTGGGACTACAAATTTAAGTAAGTACTTGTGAACTCTAGCATAAAGATTTTGCAATCTATTTCCCCTTCCTTCTCCCCTCCCATTCCTTCGTATTTCCCCATTTTTTGTGTAGTTGAGAAGAAGTTGTGGGGAGATAAGTGCTCAGAGGATTCATTATAAGAGGGGCTGGGTGCTTGAGAGCTACAGAAATGCAGCAGTGGCAATACTACTTTTATTAATAAGGTTTAATTGGGTTTTTTCCTAATGAAATTTTTTTTTGTAAAAAAAAGTAATAAAATTAGTAACAAGAAGAGATTTCCTATCAAATTGGACAAGGAGGTGCTGTGGCCTGCAGCACCCACCACTGCAAAGCTTCTGATGAGTGCTGCCACCCTAAGCCCACCTGATGAAGTTCCTGTGGCTTGAACTGTTTCTCTGTAGTTGGGAAAGCTCAATATCACCAGCACAAGTAACAACTGCAGGCCAGGCCATCCATGTGCACTTCAACACACACTGAATAAATGGGCTGAGGACTCTGACTACTGTCTGTTGGTTGCAAACTTGCACAAAAACCAGTGCTTGCCAAAGCAAGCAGAGGTATAGTCACCTGTGCTGCAGTCTGGCCTCTGAGTATGTCTGAGAAGACATCAAAAAGAGCAGGGAAATTGCTATGTTAAGGAGGTCTGTGTAGCTTATTGGTAGGTTGTCCTCCTAGCACTTGTAGAAGTGCTCCTCAGTAAACTGCCAGCCTTAAACTTCATACCAAATTCAGTGATGAAGGTAGAATGTGGTGTTAGGAGTATTTGTCTGCCTTTGCTCTCTTACAAATTCATTCCTCTGAGTTGGCATGGAGGATGGAGGGGTGTTTGAGAAACACAACTCTAGCAGTGGAAGAGGAGAAAAACAGAGGTTAACAAAAAACAAACCTCTCTACTGTCTCCAAGTAGTTTATATGTACTCTAAGCACAAATGACATCAAACTGCTTCAGTGCCCTGTCTGGACTGTAATAAAATTGGGTAAGTTTAAAAGCTCAGGAACTTGTGACTGTCCTTATTTGAATGAGCTGTGATACCTCTGAGGCTTGTAAGATACAGAAAGGACCATCCCTAAGCTTGATGCAGAGATAGCAGGTTAACAGTAGAGGCACCAATCGCAGTCTGGGTATTTGGAAGTGTTTGTGAAAATATCCAATTAAATGAGCTTCACAGAAGGCTCTCAAGCATTGCTAGAACAGGAACTTGCACCTGTACTTCTTTAATGTGAAGTTTTGTGTTGAGCTTCTGATACATCACATTGAACTTTGACAGTTCTGTGGAGCAAAGGAATGGACATGATTACCGGTTTCGAGGTGAATCTGAACCTTCAGGAGATGGCAGTGCTGCAGTTGTCATTTAAACATTTAGGCATGTTTAAATGAACTGTGCTGTAGCCATCGTGGATGTTGCTAGCAGCAAGCTTTGCTCTGCTGTCACAAAGTGCTCTGGAGTGCTGTGAGCAGGGGTTTGTAACCCACAATACATCAGCTTTGGTTTGGGTATGCAAAAGCCTAGATTAAAAACTAGTAGTTGCAGTGTAGATGTATCCTTGGAGCACCAGCTCCAATGTTCCTATGAGTCATTATCAGTTAAGAACTTGAAGAAATTTTTCTCCTTTCTCTCTGCTGTGCAGAATTACTGCTCATCATCTGACCCTTTATGCCAGCAGCGTAGGTGGCCATCAGTCCTCTTTTAAGCTTCTCATTTTATTCCAAAAATATTAGGTGTGTTTCCTTTTACTGAGAGGACTAAGCCACAGGAACAGAAAAGCAGAAATGTGCTTTTACTGAAGATAATAAATGAAAATTTTTAAAGATGGAAATTCAGATGTTGACATTTGCAGACTATGCATATTAATCAGTAGTTAGTGTTGTGAGAACATTTTCCATTCCTGCCTGAAAAGTTTGGAGCTTAATTGTGCATCACTGTACTTAAAAAGAAACCCCCAGAATTCTCCACAGTTTTGATGTGAATTTGTGCATCAGTTCTGCAGCAATGGGTTGATAGGTCCTTTCTGTAAATCAGTGCTGTGTGATACTGTTGGGCAGTGCTGGGTTTTGTGTCTTTTTTAAGGATGGAGGAGGACAGCGGGAGCAGGATTGTTCTCAAATTAAGTGCCTATAGTTTTGGGTGTTTACTGGCTATGATCAAGTGCAATGTGGGGAAAAATCCCTGAGTGTAGTGTTCTCTGTGACAGAACTGATCTCAATCTTGCTAGAACACAGGTAGTAGTAAATAGTGTGGGATTGTCATATTGACGTTGTTGTTAAGAACTGTAAACTTTCTTCTCCTTTTCTGAATACAGGTGGAAGTTAAGCCATATGTCTTGGATGATCAGCTTTGTGATGAATGTCAAGGGGCCCGTTGTGGTGGAAAATTTGCTCCATTTTTCTGTGCTAATGTTACCTGTCTGCAGTATTACTGTGAATATTGCTGGGCTGCTATCCATTCACGTGCTGGCAGGGAGTTCCACAAGCCCCTGGTGAAGGAGGGAGGAGATCGCCCGAGACATATTTCATTCCGCTGGAACTAGATGATCACTGCAGTGCTCATATGCAGGCTCAAATTAAGTGCACTCTTCTGTTATCCTGATTGTCCCCACCCCACCCTACCCTTTCTCTTATTCAAGATAGCATGTCCTTTTGTAGTAGTCTGTAATTTAACAATAGTATAATGAAAGAATGACCTATAATATGGGTATTTTGTAGAATCTTGTCATTGAAAACTGTATTGGGAACTCCTTTTCGTATCGATAACATGTTGCAAGTGAGTTACATTCTCTTGTCTTTACTACAGAGAGAACACTTAATTTCATGCAACATTTTCTTAGAGGAGAGAAAAATATTAAGGAAAGAGAATTGAAACAATAGAGTATTTTGGGTTTTTTAATTAAATTATTGTTAATAAAGAACATAAGGATACTTTTATTAAAATAACCGTGTAACAATAACACTATCAGTCTGTTCTGACACTTTTCCCCCAGGGAAGCCTGTTTTTGCCTCTCTTTTTGTTTTGACTTTGGATTTTTCCAGCAACAGATGAAGTTAGCATTTACCTACCAACAGGAAAGAGCATGTTTAAAGCAACAAAAATGCATGAGCAAAGTTAAAGCAGCATTATAATAATGATCCTTTAAAAAAAAATCTGTTAAGGGTTTTGAGGCTGAAAATTTAGCTCAGTATGTATCTGACCATGCCTCTGACTACCACCCACATCCAAATTACTGATCAGATAGGCACAGCTTACTATATTTTCATCAAAATTATTACATGTTAAGAATTCCTGAATGTAAAAGTCGAGTAAAGTTACTACTGAGGGGGGGAGTGCACTTTTTTTTCTTTAAGAGAACTCAATTGTCTGGTTACAGCCCTAGAAATCCTACCAAAGCTAGAGTAATGACAACTAGTTAACTGGCATTTCCTCTCCTGAAGGATAAATATATAGATTTTATTTTTGATGGCTATATATAACTCTATATCCTAATATACTAACATTCATCAGGGGCCAGCCTTTGCTCTCCATTTTGACGTGAAAAAGTAGAAAACCTAAAGATACCTCAAGGATATCACTGATTTGTACTGAAGTTTTGATATTCCATTGTGTCACACAAACTGAAATTGGCTGCTTATTCGTTTCCCATCTCTGATGTAAAGTTAGTTTTAAATGCCCTCTAACTTAGTTGTAACAGAAGGCATGAACCTTAGTAGTTTCCACGTCTTGTTTTGCACTATTTTTGGAATTTGTGCATGAAATGGTGCAAGTGTGCATATGCCTTTCTAACTCTTCCTGTAGAAAGAATCCCAAGTAAAATTCCACCTCTTCAGAACTTCACATGGAGAAATAAACACAGGTATTTGAAGTGCCAACATTGCTAAGTTAATGCCTTCTTTATTATAAATAAGTTCTACCTTGAGAAGCATTAACACAGTACATGTTAATTGAATGACAGAGTGGGTGCAGGGCTTTAGTTTGAAATAGTTGAATGAAGGAGTAGTTCTGAAAATTATTTTTATTACTTTTGAACTAATGCCCTGGCCATCTTCTCAACTGATTATTTAGCAGTGTTCAAACAAACAAATGTAGTGGCAATCTTCTGAAGTGCCCGAGGGGCATGGTACCATCCTAGATTCTCTCAAACCAAAGACTTGCCTCAGCACTGCTTGGAAAACATCCCCTCTGTTCAAAGCCTTTTTTGGCCCCCCTCGTCCCCTTCCCCTAGCCCAGATTATCTTTATGAGAAGCAGTTTTTATTTTCAATACAGGCTTTAATGAATTATACCTTACCAAGTTCCAAAGGTCAAAATGGAGACATTTGCTGTCTACTAGTCAAGTATAGAAAGGGAGCTGCTTTTAATGAAATCCCTGAAAATATTGACAACAGTAATGCAAATGCAGAGTGCTCTTGTGTAGATTGTCAGGGACTTTTTTTTCTCTGAAGTACATACTTATAGTTGGAATGTTCTTTTAATTTTTTTAATGCTTGTAGGTGGCTTGGGGTGTGCTATTGTGCCGATCTACCCAGTGAACAGGTGAGATGGGTTACCATTACAAGAAATAACACTGTTTGAGAACTAGCTTTGAATAATAATTTTCCCTTTGTACATGACCTGCTGAATTTCGGTACAGTGTTTTTGTAGCTAACTTATTTTGTCATGCACATAATGTATATTTGTTATGCACTACTTTTGTATATCTTGTTTTTCCAACAGTGAGCATTTTTAGGCACACTTTTCACTGACGGGATATCTCTTTATGCAATACCTCAATTTTTCATATTGCAAAGAGTAGCTTTTTGTACTTTTATTACTGAGAGATCTTCATATACTTCATTTTTTAATATAAATAATTTTAATAAATTTTATTTTCTTATATTCTGCTTTTTATACATTTCAGTGCTCTGCATACATTTTGAATTATGGATGTTGTGCACTGGCAATGCTATTTTAGAATCTGCAGAGAAAAGAAAGCATGTTGCTTAAACATCTTAGCCCAGCACCAGGTATTTGGTGTACATATAATTTAAGAAATAGTATATGTAAAGTTGAGAATTAAAGAAGAAAAGCATGAAAATGACAAATGACACTGTCTTTAGACCCATGAAATTTAAATGCATAAATATAGTGTAGAAATTTAAAAGCAAAGAAACATCAAAATTGTCTACAGCTTCTTACTGAGTTTTTAAAAATGATTCACAAATGCAGACGTTTTTGGTGAATGTTTAGCCATTTTTAATATTAATAAAAATTGATGTTAGGTGTTTGATGCAGAAATGTGTCTGCTCTTTTAAATTATATTTAAAGAATAAAAGAGAGCCTGCTAGGTGGCAGGCATGTAATGTTAGTATGCATGACTAATGTAAGAAATTGTTATTCTACTAATACTCACTTGTGATTGTGTGACAAGCGTGTTTACAGATTATTTGGTTACACTTCGATTTACAGGGCATAAACAATTATATACATTACTCTGTACTTAAATAGTGATGACATGTCCTTCTGATTACATGGGATTTGTAGCTGGGGTTACTATGTAGCTCCCAACATAATTAACATGTAATTGGGCTACCAGTCTTAGGGTATCACTTCGATTCGCAAAGGGGTTAATGAGCATGTAGGTTGATCACACTAGCATGGCACTGGCCATGTATTTACAATGTAGTTACAGAGTAATTACATGGTTATTTTTGCAATGTAAAATAAAGTGTTTCTGATTATTTTATATGTAAAGGAACCCCACTGCCCCGTGCTTTTTGGTATAGTATCTACTTCTCCATACACAGACCTCTGCAGAATGCAAATTTAAAACTTGCAGTGAATGACTTTAGTGTTTTATAAGGATGCTGTTGGAAAGACTTGATAATTCACCCCTTTTGTTTTTGAAGAGTAAAACCTTCTGTTAAAAGGTAATTTAAAACTTGAATGTGATGAATTGTGGCAAGTTAACTTCAAGTTATGTGCAATACCTATTTCAGACTTCTGGAAGATCTTTGCAGTGTAATTCTTTGTTTTTAATTGCAGACATTTAAAAATGTCATTTTCTACTGTTCTAGTAAATCCTCTTTCTTGCTGGTGTTTCTAAAGAAAAGAATCAGAAATCAATCTTTCTACTAATGTAAATTTGAGATTATTTTTAAAAAAATGGAATAAAAGGTTTTGGTCATTTGCTTTATTTTATTATCTTATTTTAAAGCTACTGTGATAGCATTGTAAGAATTGGGACAATATTGTATTCAACTGTTTTATTTTTTATATTTTTAAATTTTAAAGTATAATTAGTTTTTATAATTTTCATCAGATTTTTTGTTATATTTTTTGGAAGTGAAACTTTTAGCAAGTGGGTGTCTAGTTTTTACTAATCCCTAATATGTTTTCCCCCCAATGTATTGCTCATATTATCAGAAGGAAAAGTTATTTAAGTATGTCAGTTAATTGTACTACTTGGCTGAATTTCCATATAGTTTTTACTGTGTATGGGGAGGTTGTAGTATTTATTATAGCATTTTAAATAAGGGTAATTCATTTTTTATTAAAGTCATTTTCACGTTTAAGTTCATATTTTTGTATGTTCTACTCTAAGTTATATAACACAAGTTACTTTTTTTAAAGAGTTCATTTGTTGAAGTGCTAGTGAAAAATTAATGTTATTAAATAGTTTGCAAATGACTATTTATACCAGTATGCATATAATTTTTAAATATTTGTAATGTGAGATGTTGAATGAATAAAACTTTTAACTCAATGTTTCTTCTTAAACTTTTTTTTCATTTTACCCTTCCTGTAGAAACATGTTCCTCTGTGGCTGAAGGTCGCAGGGCTCAGGGAGATTTTTGGTGAGGTGTGCAGCACGTGTCTGGCTGTAGGATGTGTGAAGTGCTTTAGACTAGGTTCTGCAGTCCTGTTCTGGTCAAAACCTGGAGCATGGTTGTGTAGGGGGTGTGTAACGGAGGGTAGCACCACTTGGGAGATGGTGAGTACACTGAGCAGTGCATTAAATGGGTACAGAATGCCGTGGGAATGGAAGGGGTGATGTCTAAGGGCTGTAGAACTGCTGTCTCTTGAATCGGGCTGGAAGAACAACTCTTTTCACTGCTTTTGTCCAGATGTCTGATTACTTAATGTTGTGAATTTGGTGCTTGTTGAGTATCTATTAGAAATAGTCTAGCTTTGGGAAAGCGTTTCAGCAGGTTCAAGCACTGGCATCTCTGGTTTTGTGCAGCCTCATGCCTATCAACCTAGCCAAAGAATTGTGGTTGGATCTTTTGTTTCTACCCAGTGTTCTCTGCAGCTAATCTATAGGGATGAAGACAGATGAAAAACTCTAAACAGCTATGAAATCAAGCTTACTGAGCAGGTGACACGTTCACTGAGAGGAATACCATGGAGGCACGTGTAATGCATCGTGTAAGTCAGATGCAGCTAGGACAAAAGGGTAACCAGATTTGGGCCAGAGTAGAGCCAAGCGAGGCATAGACAGGCAAGAATTCTTTTTAAATTGTCCCATGGTTATGATCTGATGCTAGGAGAAGGAAAATGTCAAGCATTTCAAAGAGCTTATTAGTGGCACCTGTTATTTTAAAATAACTAAACTTGAAATGTCTAAAAAGTCTTGTGAAGTGCTACAACGTTTATGTATCTGCCTTTCTATGGACTGTTCAACAGGAACTGTGCTTGAAGGATGCAGAGTTCTGCATCCTCAGTAGCTGGCAACTCCACAGACTTTGGTTTTCTTACTTTGATACAAGCAGCTAAACTTCAATGAAAGACAATTCTGATTAGTCTGGAAGTAGCTCTGCTGAGTGGAACTGTGAGTTGGAATATGCATGTGTACCTTGTGAGAAAAATCTGCTGCCCAAAACACAGAGCTGTGGTGGAGATCAAACAGTGCTCACTGCACTGACCAACACTTTGCTCTTGGTATCTGAGCCACTAATCTCTTGTGCCATCTTCTGAGGAGCGCGGTGTTGTAAAAGTTAAGTAGATGTGTTGAGGATCATTCTTTTCTGTGGGTGCTTCAGGAAATGCAGATCTCACGGAATTGAGCTATAATGGGATTAGTTCTGCAAGATGCTAATCGATTCCCACGGGCTTCAGATGATGCAAGCTTGGAAGCCAATGCCTTTAGAAACTAGTTTTTAATAAGAATGGAAAGTTTCACTGGTGACTCCATGCATTTACTTCCAATTCCTTAAAAAAAATACTTAGAAATGCTGTTATGCTTTAGATAAAAAATACAGAAGCTAGAGATGTGTTGTGTGCCCAGTGAATAATGAATTTTTCAGTGCTGTATTTTGTGCCAGCCAAACAGCACCAGACATATGGACCAATTTTTAGCGTGTGACTTGGCCGGTAGCGGAAGCATTATCTCTGTTCTCTGCACTGCTATTGTTAGGGAACAGCCATAGTTCAGCCTCTCCCACTGATAACAATTCTTGACATTGTTTTTAAGTGCAAATGGTCTTTCAGAAAGCATGTGCTTATCAGTGGTTTATCTGATAATGTTTTTTAACGAGTATGATAGACTTGAAATTTGGTCTTGGAATATGGGGGGTTTAAGTCTTTTGATGCCACAGGTGGTAGAATTAGCAATATCTTTGAGAAACAAGGCAATCCCTGACTGATTTAAATTCAAAATGCTATCAATTTAGAGGTGTTTATCAGGATATGGCATCTGATTTACAGTTGGGGATTTGTATATTCTAAAACTTTGTATATGAAGATTGGGAAATACTTTGTTGAAATGTATAATAGACGAAATTTTATTATGTAGGCAGAGGCTAAAAAATTCAACTGAATTCAGTGAAATGTCAGAAGTCTGGAGTGTTGAAAATTAAAATTAATCACTCTTGGTTGTAATGACCTTGGCTAATTCTGAATTGCAGAGAAGTAACTTTCTAGGAAAAATGATATTTAAAAAATCCCTTTTTGGTTTCAGTTTGTCCTGAAACTATAAATAAATGGTACAAGCAGACTCCAGAAATGGAGGTATGTCTCCTGGGTGGAATTTCAGAATTTCCACAGTCCATGAATTTCAACTTTCAGCCCAAACTCCTCATCAAGCACAGCCACCAGCTTTCTCATGGGTGCTTCTTTCACTAAATGGACTGCTCCATTCCACCTCAGTGAAGAAAGTCTCTGGGTAGAGATAGATATAATCATCTAGTATAGATTTAAAGACTATGCTATCTTTTAAAGAGGGTGTTTTAGCTATCAACTTGTCTGTCCTGATGTCCAGCTGCTGTTTTTTCAGTGCTATGAAAACCTGCTCAGCCACAGTCCAAAGTGCACATGGCTTGCCTACAGGAAATCTAGGACAAATACCCTCAGAAAGGATAGATGAGGAAAAAACACTGACATTTTTTTCCTCTGTGTAAAATAAGCTGATTCAGTCTGTCTGTATGAAAAACAGCCTCTGGGATAAGAATATACTTGCAGCTGTCTTTGCAGGCATTTAAATTGAAGGGGGCAGGGAGGCTGGGTTGGTGCTCTAAATACATTACTGAACTCTTTGTATAAGATGAGGAAAAAAGTTTCTGAAACTTGATGCTCTGATGAATGCAATCAGATATCACCTGTTTTCATGACACATGAACTATAATTTGCTGACTTGTTGTAGGGCTTGTCAGAGAGACAATTTGATAGTACATGTTGATTTATTTGAATGTATTAATCACTGAGGGAAGCCCCCTCAGTTACCTTGTTTGTGGACCTTGGGAGACTTTGGTGCAGTACTATTCTGTTAAGGTTCCTTCACAAAATGTTCTAGTTAGAAGCTCTCAGTCCTCTTTGTATATATAAAATATGGAAATATGTAAGGTTTGTGTTTGATTGTGTTTTTCTTTCTGAAATTTAATTTTGCTGAGATTATGTCCTCTGAACACAATGCAGTAAAGGGTAACTGTGACAATACATTTCTGGTTTTGCATTAAGCTTAAAGTTTAAAATGGACTTAGCTTTATTGCTCTCCACTCTGGCATTTTTTATTCCAAAACTGGATGGCAGGGTGACTTGCTGTGCTTTTCATGTGAGTGAAGAACATTGATTTTACTTAAATGGTAGCCTGATAGTGTAGATGCTGCTGGCACACATGTGCCTTAGTAGCTCTTACCATGGTTTTGTAAACTGTGGAAGGAAAACAAGTCACACATAGAGCAATTAATTTTTTTTAAAAGTCTCCACTAACCTTCTGCAACTGAATGTTTGAGATGTTTGCTCAATCTGTGTCACCATCTCACACTGCTGCTGACTCATGAACCAGGACCAGTTTGCTCAGTGCTTGTTTATGCCTTGCTGTGCATGTGCAAGCAGTGAGTTGTCCATTTAGCAAAACGTCATTTTTCAAGACAGTGCTTGTGGCTGGGAGCACATGCCCAGCCCTGATGTGTGTATGGAGTTTATTCATGCTAAGTGTTTTTGAATTTTCTTTCAGTGAGTTAAATGTGATTTTTTTTTATTTTTTAGGTTTTTGAGAAATATTCTCATTGTAAGCAGCAGGCAGTAGCTCCCAGCTTTGCTTCAGCAGGCCAGCTGTTCACAGGCAGATGTTGCCCTGTACACACTGGCAGAATCAACTCGGCTCTTCAGTCAGTGGCAAGAAAATTTGCTTAAGGGTTGCATTTATGGGGGGAATGTCTTTGGAGAACATGGTGGCAGAACAAAGCAGTGACTGCTTCAATTTTCTCTGCAGATCTAGCAATCATTGGAGACAGAAGCCCTGCTCTGTTCCTTTTCTGGCAGCATCCTTATGTCTCTGGGGGCAGGGAGGGAGGGAATGTTCAGCATCTGAAGCAGTTCAGGGAAGACCCTAGTACCATTACCAAGTGGACTTACTGCTGAGGAATGAGTATGTTCAGTGGTATTTACTCTGTAGATAAAAAGGGCTGTCTCATAAACGCAGACAGATGTATTGGTGATCACTGTAGCCTGCAGGCACACTGTGGCCTGAGATGGTGGTAGATTTCAGAAGACAGGCTAAGAAAACGTGAGCTTTCTGTGCCTTGGACAGATGGTCTTGTAAGACCTACATTACTGCTGAATCTGAGGATGACTTGGTGATTTTTGCTTTTTATATCCTGCACTGAAACAGTGTTCTTCCAGGATGTGAGAAAACAGTATCTGGAGGTTTGTTGCAAGGAGGACTAAACTTCCCTATCTGTGTTCACGTAAGGTCTAACTGCTCGTTTCCCAGAATAGCAATAGTAACATTTACTATCATAGTCTGTGCAACCTGAAATTTGAAAGAGCAAAGGTAAAGTTTTACTGTCTCTGATTAGGAAACAAAGGATGTCATCATTAAATACCAGGAACTTGCACATTTGTGTGGAAAATGAAACCAAAGAAACCGAAGTCCTTGCCTGTCTTTTGCTGTATCTAGTTGGCTACAAGTGGAAACAAGGCTGTTTAATTCTGGTGTTATTTTTCAGCAACCATTTCGGCTATTTGAGTTCCCCCGTAGTTTTAGTTCAGATTGGCAATCCCTATTTAAATACTGTAACACAAATTTCTTCTTGGCCAAGGGTTTTCAGTCTCACTCATTTGGGTTTTGTTTATAAAATCTGTGGATCTTCTCAGTGAGTTGAACATCTCTCAAGGGGAGGCTCAGGCTTTTATGTAACAAACTTAGTTTATAGTCTGCTAAATATTTTTATGTGCAGCATGGAGAAATGGGAAAATATGCCTCTCCTTATGACTGGTGTGGATGAAATGATTCCCACGTGTATGGTTTGTAAAGCAAGCTGAGATATGCAGGTTCATTAATATGAAATGCAGGTGTGTTAAAATGGCAGCTGGCCATTTTTATCTCTCTGCCTCACTGTGTTGTTGCTTACATAATTAACTGTGAAATCCATTGTAAATTACGAAATGTTACAAGGAAGCAAAAACTAAAGGCATAATGCATTGCTTCAGTTTACCAGAAGTGGTGAGTTTTGTTTTTTATAATGATTCCTAGTTATACTAATAAATGGTCCCTAGCGTACTCTGTAAAGTAACCACATTCTAATAAAATACCTCACTCCAGTGACTCTTATTAAATATTCTGTGAAAACAAAGGAGATACAGTAATTGTTTGTGGTACTGCTGAGAGTATAATTAACAAAGTTTGACTGTAGCTGTTGTCAGAATTAACATACTTTCCATGGAAAAATCCCTGCTAGCAGTGTTAGGATTCCTATTTCAGATGTATTCACAATTTGCAGTTTATCAAGGTAATGTAATACTTAATAAGCAATCTGCTTTGCCTGAATTATGTTGAATCATGTGAGTACTTTATTTAATTCCATTTCAAAGAATCCTTATAGAAAAACAAATCCCCAACAGCAGGAGTTTGCTTTTTTGCAGGGAATCACTAGACAAACACTCCATGTATATGCAGCAATGTCCTACTGGCTCCTTCCTTCCTCCTCCTTGGCATAAGCTGCAGGCTTTCTACCACCAAAACCTACCTTATTTTAAAATAATATTCAAGGTAAATAGATGATGATGCATACTTGGCCAAAGTAAATCTGAAGCAATAGAATTCAGGAAACAATGCAAGTTCTAAGCTGGAAAAGCTGACATTTTAATACAAAACAAATGGCACGATGAGGTGGTGCAGGCTGAAAGCTAGAGTCTGGTCTACTTTTAACTAGACAGTTGAAGATGTAGTGAAAATTGAGATTTTTTTTGAAGTGACAAATACAGAGGGAGTGGCTAGCAGGTAGTTGGTTCACACACGTGGAAAGGAGGAAGAGGAGCAGTGTACAGCTAGAATAGCTGAATTTTCCAGTCCTGTTGATTCCTCATAGATTTTAGGTGGCATTGTTTTTTTTTTTTGCCAATAGCAATAGATCCTAAAAGGGATTTGAGCTGAATTTGCCTTTGAAAACTTAAGTCCTAGCAATGTGCTATTGGGAAATGTGGAGAGAGTGTGCCACGCTAGGCACATGAATATGAGTAGGGTGGAGGCATATTCCAGAAATCCAGATGTTGAGCTACCAACTGACTTGGCAGCCCTGATGGGGCCGTGGGAAGGAAGCAGCCTGCCAGTTGGCAAAGGGAACTGCTCAGGAAGACCCAGCAGCAAGTGCTCAGGTGCGGGTTGAAGACACCCATGAAATGAACATGAGTGCTCTTCGGGTTTGTGTGTGTTCAGGGTTGTTTTGTGGTCTGGACTGAGTCTTATGTATTTCAGCCAAAGGGGTGCTTTCTTTACCAGGGCTTTGTGATCAATGGACATGATAAAGTTTGTACTCCAGGGCTAGTTTTTAAGGAAGCTATCCAAGTTGCCTCTCTGTGCTTATTATCCCCAAATTAAACTTGCTGACTGCTACCTTGTCAGGCCAATTTGTTAGCTGAGGTCTTTGCAGAGGAGGAGGGAGTCTCTGGTGTTTGGGGGTTGTTTAACTCAAGGCTACTGGCAGTGTTGCTGTATTGTACCTATGACCTCCTGGTCAGCCCGTACGCTTTGGACCCTGCAGTAGATGCCCTTTTATCATTGGGAAACAACAAATGACTCTGGCAAACAGTCAGACTAAGCCTCTGAAAATTTTCTTCAGCTGCATACACAGAATGCCTGCTTTTGACGGCGCTCAAAATACCTGGCAATCCTGGGATACTTGGCAGAAGATGCTGTGGGTTTGATCCGTGCCCGGAGCGTCCCGCGCTGGCTGGTTCGGTAGGTACTGCTGCCCCCTGGCGGGGCCCGGCTGCGCAGCACCCGGCCCGGGGGACACGGGGACAGCCCGCGGGGACTCTCCGCCTCCTCCCAGGCTGGGGAAAGGCTCCAGTTTGCTTCCTGGTCTTTTCAGACCCGTTTGCACAAATTGTCAGCGCCGTTCGTGTGACTGGAGCTGCTACAGCAATTTTAAAAAGCCTTCCTGTAGAATTTATTCTTCCCAGCTCAGCGAGGTGTGCTGAAAACTCTGGGAATACGGAGCAGTTTTTTCAGTGCCAAAGCAAAAAATAATAATAATAAAAAAAATCAATGGGACTTGTGCTCTTAAGTAATTTGAGAATTGTCACTTGTCAGCAGCTGTATCTCCCCAGGCTGCTGCAGTGGGGCATGTCCCTGTAGAGCACCTTCACGGGAAGGCCTCCTGACTGATGGGTGTCCTCTCGGCACCACCGCGTGCGTGGGCCCCTGCCTGAGGGGTAAAATGGCAGCAGGTGTTTAAGCTAGTGCTTCATCCATGTTGTTCACTCGGTGGCTGGAGCCGGTCACACGTGCGCTGGCAGGGCAGCCCTTTGGGGTACATTGGTGTGGGGATTCATGCCATCGGTGAAGGAACCGCAGCAAGGGGATGCCACTCGTCCCCAGCTCATCTGGCCAAAAGCAAGCAGGTGGAGCAGGTGACTCCTGGGTGTGTCTGTGAGAGAGGGCGAGCCGGGCATGGCAGAGGGGCCTGCTCCTGCTGGCACCAGGCTGGTTGTTCAGCTTCCTGCTCAGGAAGCAGCTATTTCTCCCCTTTTTGACGTCAAGCCAGGACACTGAAATGGGACGACCGCGCTTGGGTGTGACCAGGCAGCAGGGGGGCTCTGCAGGTCCCCCCATGTCGTGCCCGCTGGAAGGAAGGGCCCGCCGGGGCTGTGCCCCCAGCTCTCCCCCGCGCTGCCATCACGCCCCAGGCCGCAGCCAGGGCAGCCCGGGCCTGCAGCTGGTCTATGTCAACAGCTTTGGCTCCCGCCGC
>NW_009953964.1:5936515-5936815 GCF_000747805.2 Chaetura pelagica
GCGCTGGGCTTGTTGTTCAGTTTCCTGCTCAGGAAGCAGCTATTTCTCCCCTTTTTGACGTCAAGCCAGGACACTGAAATGGGACGACCGCGCTTGGGTGTGACCAGGCAGCAGGGGGGCTCTGCAGGTCCCCCCATGTCGTGCCCGCTGGAAGGAAGGGCCCGCCGGGGCTGTGCCCCCAGCTCTCCCCCCCCCTGCCATCACGCCCCAGGCCGCAGCCAGGGCAGCCCGGGCCTGCAGCTGGTCTATGTCAACAGCTTTGGCTCCCACCGCTGTGGCTCCCGCCTCCGCTAAGGCCGG
>NW_009953964.1:5936877-5952497 GCF_000747805.2 Chaetura pelagica
AAGCTGCCTGCCGCTGGTGGCAGGGCCGAGCCTGGCAGCCACCATCGTGGTAAGTGTCGTTGAGCCCTGGGGACCCCAGGGTGCTTGGGCATGGGGAGGCACAGGGCACAGAGTCCCCACCACGTCTTCCTCTTCAGGAAGAGGCAGGAAACCATTTCCCTGTGCTGTGTTGTTCCTACTGTCCCAACAGGGTCTCCCCTCCCAGTCAGACTGGGCACACTGAGGGCTGTGCACACGCAGCACAGGTTGGTTGTTAATGTGCCCAGTACAGTTGAACTGGGAATTTGGGCAGGAGCTGGAACGTAGTGTTAAATTTACATTAGTGAAAAATAGCTTTACCCCGACTCCTTACACTGTTGAGCTACAGGTCTCCAGCCTGTAAGGTGAGGTGGCTGTTTGCAGAGCAGCTTTCCCTGCCCCTTCCTGGCAGTAAGACAAAAAAAAAAGCTACGTCCAGCAAGGGCTGCTCTGTTACACACTGAACTTCTAGGTCCTTTCTGCCTTTTCTTGGGAGATTTCTGCCTAACCAGAGAGACACCACACTGCTGGCTCCCTCACTGCTGTGACAGCTCAAAGATGTTTCTTAATTTTCTTTCTTCATGGCTGGGGCTAAAGAAAGTTGTGGTGGGTGTGGGTGCCTTTTTTTTTTTTAATGTATAAAAGCAAACAAAAAAAGATTAGGCAGCTTTTCATTGTTTGTGATCTATTATGAAATACAGCTCTGCTGCACAAGATGAAATTGAGTGAAAATAGAAAACATGATCTGGCTTCTGGAGAAGAAGCTGGGTGTGAGCTGGCACTGATGGTTGACATTGATAGGGTGGTTCTGATTTTTACTGAGTCGTTGCTCTTGAGATGTTTCATCTTCTGCTATTTTTTTTCTGCTTCCTAAAAGTCAGTTTTATAAAGATGACAAAGTGAAATGTTACATTAGTCTGTAATCAAAGCAGCAGTTCTGTTGGGTTTTTATCTAAGTGATGCCAACCTGCCACCCTTGCTCCTGTGATGTAGCATCTTGTGGTGGGGCTGTGGTGGCCTGGTTTGTCTGAAGCCCCTGTGTTACCCAGAAGCCTGTTGTCATCATTTTGGTTGTTGTACAGCTTTGAAATCTGTTTTGTGATGTGAGAGAGAGATATCAACCTGCCCCATGGTTATAATGGAGAAAATAAGCAAGCTGATAACACAATGGATATTCTGTAACCTGCTAGGACCAGAAAGAAGTATCACTCTGGAAGACGGGTTATATTACAGCTTCCTCAGATATATACTGAAATGCATGGAATATGCTCTCGAAACTCTCTTCCTAGGTCACCTGCAAGAGGACAAGGCTGACACCTTTGACTTTCCCTTCCCTTCAAGAAATGTTGATAAAGTAATTAAACGAAAGAAACAAAAGGTATATAATGTGGGAGCTGAATTAGCTGCCTTTGCATTTGAGAAAATTGCTTTTTGCTTGTTCTGTATGTCTATGTGTGAGCATGAGGGAGATTAAAAGATCTAATTGGTAGCCTATTACTGAAAACCTTACTTACAGACAGGAAAAATGGTATTATTTTCCCTCTCTGGAGGCTTTAAAATTCTGGCTCTCATTCAATAAAGCACTTAAGTTTGTGTGTACCTTGAAAAATGAGAGTGTGCTATTGACTTAAAGCCTCTACTGAAATGCTTTGTTGGACTGGGGCCAGGGAGCTGCACACCTTCCGGGGTGAAACCTGGCAAGGAAAAGCTCTGCAGCTCCTCTCCCTCAGATGTTTTAAGCAAAGAAATCCCACTGGTTACAAATGAGCAAAGGCAAGAATCGGAGACATTAACACCGTACTAGTAGTGATGTGAAATTGCTTTCTGTTTCACAAATGTCTATCTGTTCCTGTTCAGTAGTTCAACAAATGCTTGAAATTTTAAAAGGCACATTTATTAAAACAGTAGCTCATTATGAGGTTTTGTAATGTGTGAAGTACAAGTAATCAGCTAGACTATAATATAGTAATGTCACAGATACTTGATTTAAAACCAGCAAAATACTACTGACTTCAGAGGAACAACTAATAACATACTATAATATCATTCTTCTAGTACATTAAATAGTCTTCAAAAAGAACAGGAATATGTATTATGCTTTAGCCATAAACATCCATGAGAAAGGAATTATCTTTAGATTTAAGCTAGTTTCATGGATGGAGTCCAGTAGAAGTCATAACGTTAGCATGTGAACAGCCATTTATATTTGTAAGGCTGCCTATCTGAAGGCCTTTGTCAACAGCTCCAATTTGAGATTTTCAATGTACAAGTTTGAAATGTGCTCACGATAGCTGGAGTTTTATGTCTTTAAAATAAAGGTTATCAACATCTATAAACCAGACTCCTATGGATTTGAGATGAAAAAGGCAAGGACGTTGCTCTGTTGGAATCTGACCATGGGGGTCTTCATTAAGCTGCTGTTTGGAGATTAGATGAGAACGATTTTACTCCTGGAAAAATGAGCAATCTTGTATTATTCTCATTTTCTTCTCCTCAGTTATTCTCATTTTTTTCCTCCAATTTTGGTTGACTTTGAATAGAGTTTAATGGCTCTACACAAGTTTTCATATGCTCTTCTTATGTAGAAGAGCACTTCACAAGCCCTGGGTAAGTAACAGTTCTAAGTACAAAAAGGAGGAGGATATCTCATGTGGAAAATTGTGTAATTAATGTGGTTTTGATTTTGAAATAGAAGTGTTTCTTCCAGTATATAGCACATATATATCCTTTCTCCACATCTCCCCTCCCCAGTCTTCAACAGGAAAACAGTTGGACTTTGTAGTCATGTTGGAGAATTCGGAGCCCCACAGGAGATGTTTTAACACAAGCTTTTTATATGATTCATTGAGAAAGTTCAATTTTATCTTTCAGTCCAAAGTCTGGTCTAAGGTCTGGAAAGTAATTTCAAAAATGGTTGAAGAAAATGAGAAGTTCAGAAGTCGACTCTCGACTTGCAGTCAGCATAATGGAAAAGGTAGGTAATGAGCTGATAATGTTTTCTTTTACTAGAAAAAACAAATTATTAATGCAAGTGCTCTGACTTAAGCTCCTTGGGTTTAAGGTCCATTCAGCTGTTTGTTTTGGGTGATAGGTTTTTAATTCACAAATTAGGGAATAAACTGCATACTTTAGATACTTCTAGCCATGTTTGAAAACCCCCGGTGTTTCTTTGAGGGTCTTACATGTATTAATTTGGCAGAAGGATGGCAAGAAGTGTTTGCTGCAGTCTAACATTAGCAACGTGAACGTATAATATCTACAAGTTTTTCTGAACATGTGAAATATGTAATTACTCTAATACTCACAGGCTGGACTAAGGCAGCACTTGTATGAAAACTAATAGTATTTTTTTTTTCTCATGGGAAAATAGCGGTTGGTTTCATATAGACAATAAATAAATTAGATGCTCCCCAGAGGTAGCTGCAACACCATTTAACATAACCATCAAGCATCTTCTCACACTGTGCCCTGAATGCAGCTTTTTAATTACTGGAAAATGACTTGGGAATTAAAACTGGTGCTTTGCATTCAGACAACTTCAATTAGAGACATTGTAGTTGCTGCACAATTGAAGATGATACAGTGTATGCTTGCAAATGTAATTGGAATTTCTGGCTTGACAGACTAATGAGTTTTAGGGAAAAGAATATACTAAACCACTAAGAGCTACCAGACAAGTAAAAAAAATGGCACTTTCATCTGCAGGGCTCCTGCTTTGCCTACATTCATGTTGCTGGAAGTTTTCCACAGGTAGACATTCTAGGGTGTGCACCAAAATGGCCATTGGTACCAGTATCTTGTCGTTGCAAACCCATGTATGTTGCATACTGGTTAGATTTCCACATCCTTGACAAGAAAATGCTCCCTCAATAACTTTCTCCATGAGAAGTCTGGTTCAAAACAGAAATCTGGCTATCCCAATGGATGTCCCTGTCACTTACAGTGGATGTTATTGGAATAGTTGAAGAAAGTCCACAATATGCAGCAAAAACATATTCCACAATTATTCTGCAAATATTCTGCATTATGTGGAAAAGCACCTTTTCTGTTTGCTTTAAAACCAATTCCTGACTAATTCTGCTATTATGAAATGTTGAGTAGTAATTATGTGCTATTCATATTCTTGATACCAATTAAGATTCCATTGGCCTCTGTCATATTTCTATGCTGAGATGTTCCAGTCTACTAAATCTCTCCTCATATGGAAACAGTTTCCTAGCTCTGTTAATCCTCATTCTCTTACCTTTGCCATCAATTAAAATGCTGTCTGCTTCTCTGTGTGGTGCACAGTTCATCCGCATTATTGCTCATTTGTTTGAAGTAATGAGAAGGTCATTAGTTGCAACTGTAGCACTATATCTGACTCATGCCTGTATAAATGACTACCTGTGAATTCTGCAGTACCCTAGAATTCTGTGGGGTTGAGCATGGGGACCCTTCCTCCTGAACTCCTCTGTTCCTGCCAGCCAGGAGAGGTTGGGTGGAGGGGCTGTGTGTCTTTCAGATCTATGATGGCTTTAGGGCTTTTGTTGCTCTAACACCAGTTGCAGAGGCCACTGTACCACTCTGCTTCTCTGCCTCATCTAAAGGTTTGGGTCTAGCAAAAAAAAGTCTTCCAAGATTTTTCTTTGCTTTCAAGAAAAAGGAGAACAAGAGGCAAGGAAAAAGGAGTAAAGTTCTCTAATAAGTGATTGCCTCAAAAATTTCAACTTATTAAAAAAACCCCAACAAACCACAACAAAACCCCAAATTCTCCCTCCTAGGTGGATTTGCCACCTTAACAAAATGTCTGCAAGTCTGCTTTTCTGTTTGTTGTGGGTATAAAATGTGCTGTTTGTTGAGCTTGTATTCATGGACAGAACCCATTCCCCTTGCAGATACCCATTTCTTTTCATTATCTGGAGGTAGAACATAATCTTTATACATAATTTCCAGTGCCTCAAAAAATCTACCCAGTCACCCAAGTCACCCTATTTTCTTCCCCAACATTATCTTATCCTTATTTGTAATTGTACCTCATTTTTCAGAGGCCTTAACTGAGAATCTACTGTTAAGCTCCATTTAAGTGAAATTCTAATACCTTCTTTTTAATTAGCAGATATTACACAGCATCAAATCAAGGAGATGAGTCTCCTATTGATCTGAGTTTTCATTAAACAAGAAGCAAATGGAATAGTTCTAGTACACATTTAGATATGGATTAACAAATCTGAATTAATTGGGTCAATTTTTAATATTTTTTTAAACTAGATTAATAGAGCTAGAAATGAACACTGCATTTTATTGCCTCTATAAATAGGGGTTTTTTAGGAAGAAAAATACTTGAATTCTAATGCTACCTATTTAATCCTTGGAATGTTACAAGTAAGATTAGATTTGGTGTGACTGAAAATGATGCTGTGTCTCCATATACTGTTCTCCCACAGGCGAGAATATGAATGGAAGTTCAAAGAATGCAGCATCCTACCTGGACAGGGTAAGTATGTCGTTCATTCATTGCCAAGCAAGCTTAGATGCTAATAACAAAAAATCACATTAAAAAGACACGCTGATATTGTTTAATGTTATTAATAACTCCTGAATGCATACTTCAGTATTACTGATTTTGGGCTCAAATGTTTGGGTTTTTTTTAGTTGTGTATGGGAAGCACAATAGCTCTGTCTTCAGCAGGCAGTGCTGTGGGCATTGCCAAGCCTGGGAGGTGGATTTTGCCTTTTTGTTGAGCTAAATCCTTCTGAGATCTAAAATCTGAAGAATTTGAATAGTCTTTATCACACTTAATATCTGACTTTCTTATATTAGAGGCAATGCACCACTTACCTTCTTTATTATTATTTTTTTATTTTTTTATTTATTTTCTTTAGAAGAGTCCACCTTTGGCTGGGAATAGCAAGAAAAAGAAAGTTTCATTCCGAAAGGAAATATGAAAGTAGAGAAAGTTTTTATTTTGATCTAGTTCTTACTGAAGTCAGTGGAAAGACTGCAAGTGCTTCTGTGAACACAGGTTCTCTGTTGTTTGCTTGGTGTGTGTTCTACTGTTTAAGAGGTTTGTTCTTACAGTGGCTTAAACAGCCTTGTTGCAAGATATTTATTTCAAGTCATTAAGTCTAAGGTTTCACTTAGCTATTAGTTTTCAAAAGCTTTTTAATGAGCATAATATTGTGACAGTTTGCTTGCAAAAGAATAGAGATACACATTTAGCATTGACTCTATTTATATCTATCTTTTGTAGCTTGTCAGAATCATAAACAAACACAAATTCAGTAAGGCAGAACTCCACACAAGGCATAAAGAAACAGTTTTTCTTACTGATTTGAATAAATTTGACTTTATTATACTAAAATAATACACAATTACCCTTCTGTTCATTCATCCATTTATACATGAACCTCAGCAAGTATTTTGAATATGAAACTAGGTGGATGTCTTCTGTCTGACTGTTCATTGTGAAGCACATAATGATACCATCATAATCAGAAGGTATTGTTTATCTAGCTGACTTCAATAACATGATATAATTTTCTTCTGTTATGGAGTTTCATACTTGAACTCTTGATTGACTGTTAAACCCTTTTAAACTAGCATACTGTGTAAATGGAACATGAGGACTGCAGAAAAGTAATATGTATGTGGATTTCATCTCTGTAGATAAAACACCTGTCACAATTAGATGTTCTTGGTTTCAATAAAAGAATTATTTTCTCATTGCATGATGTCTTAGTGTTTTCAAATACAACGGCTGGAATGTCAGTGTGCTGAGCTCAGATAACATACTAGTGATTGTGTCATTATGCAGCAAAGCATTTTGGAAGGGTTCAAGCTCTGTTTTCTTAATAGTAAAACTGCAACTATGTAACTGGAATGTGCTTCTGATGACAACTCTGGCATCCAGGTTCCTTTCTAATATGTTGTTGAGCAATATTCTCATCTTACTTAAAATAGCTGACATTTCAGCATGGAAAAGGAAGTGAGAAAGCAAAGTATTCAATCAAGATATGATCATTTTTCTGGCAGAGCAAAAATGTCATAGTTCTTTGGTATTTTTAAAATACATGTTTGGAGTCACACTTTTTACATTTATCTTTTTTCTTTACTAAATGAGTCTTGTTGATAAAATATTTGTGTGGGGAGTATTTAGTTTATAATCCTGGATTGTAAACTGTAGAGTTGTTGCTCTAATGTTTATTTTCTTGTAACTACAGCTGCAGTTGATACCTTCACTGGCACAGCCTTCAGGGGCCCTGGAAACCAAGCTTTTCTTCCAGATGCATAATTGCAGTTTTTACAGGGTAGATGAGATGTCTTAAACCTAAATCTCTGAATGAAATTCAGCCAGTTCATTAAGATTCTTTGGATAAATGTAGACCTTTGTCTGTGGGACTAAGCTAAATCATTTTAAAAGGAAGAAATTACAAAGGCTAATATGGCACTAGATCATCCTAATCCATATACCTTACAGTCTGAAAAGTCTGTACAGTTTGGCTGTCAGTAGCTGCCAGGGCTGATAGTGTTTTACCTGCTGCAACCTCTTTGTGTGTGTGTAAATGACCCAAAGGTGCAAGGGAAGACTCAGGCCACAGAAAACAGGTTTGATCTATCAGTGGTGCACATGTGGGAAAGGAGAAGTGCCAGCTTTCTTTCTGTGTGTTCAGGGACCAGTGAAGTGTGATAGTCCAGCCCCAGCATCGCCCAGCTTCAGTAGCTTTGCTAGATGTTGTGGAGATTCAGAGTGGCCTGGATTTACATGCTGTGCTGCTCCATTTTCATCCAGGTATAATTTGAAGAGAGGGCCTCTGCAGCAGCCATCTTGCCATATGTTTTTTTTTACTTGTTAACATCCTGCTAATCAAGAGAAAGAAGTAACTACTGCCTTCCTTATTAATACCAGCAAATCTATCTTCTTGCCTACATGTCTTTGCCCTTGTCCAACATGCCTCTGTTCTGCTTTTGCCTCACTTCAGCTCACTGCAGAATGCAGATTGTGTCCAGAGAAGAGGCTGGAGAGCAGCAGTGCTTTTTTGGCACACTGCAAGTAAGAGCCAGAGCACCTTCCTCAGAAACACTCAGATGGTGATGAAATAATGTATTGGTTTGGATCTACTAACAGAAAAGAACTTTCTGTTTGCAGTACTTTGGAAGGCCTCTTACATTTCAAAGCACTTTGGGCCAGAACAGCTAATGCAGTGGGACAAAAGGATATATGCTGATTTAGGTTCAATTTCTACCTGGGTGATTAAGTTTAGCTTTCTACTGTAATGACCAGGTTTCAGAGGTACTGTTGTGAACAAGGGTAGTCAGGGCAGATAAAGTGCTGAAGGAGTCTGGAGAAGAACCTAGCTCAGAATATGCAAACCAGACCAGCTGACACATATACCACCACCTTCTGCTCAGACTCCTGTAGTAATGCATTCTTTTCAAAA
This sequence comes from Chaetura pelagica, assembly GCF_000747805.2. Classification (NCBI taxonomy): domain Eukaryota; kingdom Metazoa; phylum Chordata; class Aves; order Apodiformes; family Apodidae; genus Chaetura; species Chaetura pelagica. The sequence continues at coordinate 5,945,317 of NW_009953964.1, forward strand.
AAATTCATATGGCCATCTCAGTGTAAGCAGCAGAAGAGAAATTAATTGTGGTGTTGCATAAAAATATGCATATATGATCCAAGTAAGTAACATGTTCAACAAGAAAATAAAAGGTTGATTTACACAGGAAAAAAAAAATGTATTTAAACCCTCTTTCTTAAAAAAGCTCCTTGTCATCACTGCAGAACTGAAAACAAGTGTCATACTATCCTGCTGTGGTTCCTGGGAAGCAGTTGTTGTTCTTTCACATTCTTCAAAATGCAGATCAGTTACCTGAAGTTTTTAATAACAAATCTCACTTGGAGTGTGAACCAAAGCAGATGTGCAAATACAGAGGTCATACTTTGCCTTTGCTGTGCCTTGCTCTCAGTACGTAATTTACCCTTCTACAGAGAACAAAAACTCTAGTTTATTCTAATAGTTTGAAAAATTTTCATCTCAACCCTGTGAACAGTTGCCAAGAGATCTGAGGAGGTACCTTGTGGTACTGAGGTGGGAGGGAGCAGCCAGAGCTCCCAGGGTAGCTGAAGGCATTGCTGCTGAATTCCTGTAATCTGTAAATAATTGTGTCAGCCACTTGTCTTGAGATCTTCAAGTTGGTCTGAAGAAGTGTTCTTCTGCACTGTGTTTTATAGACACAGATGACTCTACATGCAGGTAAGCAGAGGCGAGTCAGGCCTTTGGTTTTCACTTTTCTATTTCATGCTAGAGATTTATTGGTTTAACTGAAAATAGCACATGTGCTAGGCCTGAAATGTTTTGGGTGAAGTTATCCTATTTGGTGAGTTCTTGTCAAATTTAGCTCCCCTGGTTCTTGGATCACTTCTTGGCAGGTCAGCCCAGGCCATGCAGCCTCCTGTGTCTTGGAGTAGTCTGTCCAGTGGCACCAAGGACTGTCTAGGGGACTTGGTGGCTTGAAACTCCAGCCAGTGGTCTTGGGCTACCACTTCCAACCTGCTGTAAAGCTAAAAGCAAGAAAATCCTAGGAGCTTGAACTCCACTTTGATTTCCATGTCTGGAAGCATTAAGAGGCTTGGCTGAAGCAGAACTGCCAGAGCTCCTGCACTCCTGGATGTGGAGCTGTGACTTTGGGCAGGGTTTCTGGGGTAATCCTCAGCAACAAGGCTGCACTGGAGCCAGAGGTTCTTGAATGATCTCACAGCTACTGGTAGAGCCGACAGTCACAGAAGAGGCTGCTGTTGCCAGAGACTGTCACTGATCAGCCACAGGCTTGGGAATTTGGGAATTGTTTTTTGGCAGTGTTTTGATGTTTCTGAAGTGACCTTTCTGGGAACTTCCAGCTTGTGGGCATTTTAAAAAGAGCTGATTTCCTGCTTGATTTGGACCAAAGCCACAAATTCAGATAAAACCTCATATCCTGCAAACTGGAGGCTTGGATTGCCAGGCAGCTCTTCTGCTCATGCCCTGTCTGCTTTGGTGTTGTGATAAATCAGATTCCTCTGTCCTAATAGCAGAGATTTTTCAGTCCCATGGCCTGTGAGGTTATCATAACTTGGTCATTACAACATAATCAATCACTAGGGTTAATAATATTTCATTGCTGATTCCTACCATGAAAAGATTGCAGCTCTTAAGCAGAACTTGAGAACAGGATGTGGAGTTTCTACTGTGGTCAGATTGCGGGAAAGTATAAGGTGACCTTTATCTTCACTGAACGTTTTACATCCAGTAAATGTCTTTGTCTTTAGGGCCATTTCTGTTAGTCAGTGTTCATCTTTTAACTTCAAATTTCTCATACAATTTTGCATGGGCTCTGACTAAATAGCCTTCAGCAGGCAGTTCAATTCTGTTTCTTTTTGGTGGGAAGTGACTGAAAGCAAATTCTGGGCTTTTGTGACATTTTATGCATGCAGTAGGTCCTTAAAAATAAAACAAAACTGGATGCAACTTTGATTTATAGCTCTTGTAAATAATTCTCAGTGACAGGGATAGGTTTGTGTCTGATGTGCATTTTCATTGCATAAGCACTTCTACAACTATGGTGGTAGGAATTTGCATAAAATGCACAGCATACTTGGATGGGTTTAACATTACAAGCTTTCTGGCAAACAGAGGTAGCTGGGGAACCTATCACTGAAGTGGTTGCTTACTTAATGAGAAAAGAGCAAAATGTGTAGAAGCATACTAAGGCCACAGTGAATGTTTCATACATATTCACAGGAAGTTGTTCACTTGTTAGTGACAACATCACAACCATCTGATCTGATGCCTTTGAAACTTTCTGCTTGCCTTGTAGCTAGTGAGAATCAATGCTGTTGCTTCATTTGTTCACACAGCTGCAGTTTCATTTTGTTAGAAGCAGAAGTCTTGAAGGCTCCAAAGGAAAAAGGGAGTATGCCTTGATCCAGAGAGAGGTTGAATACCTCCTGGAAGATGCTGAGTGCTCACACTGACTGTGGCACCTCTTAGAATGGGCTGTGTTGTGTCTTCCGTGCTGTATGTGTGGAGCAGATTAATGAGGGGATCTCTTCTTTCTCTAAATTGTGACCCATATGTGTCTCTCATCCGAGTGGTTCAGCTGAACTGTGGATGTTGCTGGGCTGCTTGGAACACATCTGATTTGTGTAGTCTCCCAGAGATCGTGACAAGAATACATTCATGCTGGGAATGTGTGAAATTTATTGCACGCCTGGCATTCTTGCACAGATAGACACGGAATGGAGGCAGATTAAAAGAGCTGTTCAGGAAGGTTTGCTAAGGCACTGGCAAATGCTTCTTCTCTTCCAGAATCTTTGCAATCTCTCATATTTTGAAATGAATAATAAACTAACATGCTTTTTTTTTTTTTTTTTTCTCCTGTTCCTGCCCCTAATGTGTGTGTGACAAGAAGTCAGCGGCACCAAGGTAATTCCTTATAATGGATGGGCAATGAATACAAGTATTTAACCCCAACTTAAAATGTACATGATCACTTTTTACACCTCCTGGTATTTTAAATTCCTTCAACTACATAGAGGGTAAAAATTCTTGACTATGATGCTAATTTGTCTGTGGACTGATCACTCAAGGAAAAGAACATAAATGCCCTTCTTGCTTCACTCTGCTGTCCCAGACTGAGCAAAAAAAGGGAGGATGAGTGGTGAGGAGCAGTTTGAAGTATGGGCAGGGAACAGAGACTTGTCCTTTTATAACCTCTGCAGGTCCTTCAAGCAAGAATTTTAGTGACAGTAGTTTCATATTTTAGGTTTAGGTGAGATTCCTTCCCATGCTGATGTGGTCTGATAAATGTTACCTTCCATCCCCATCATGGTGGTTTTCTCCAGGAAAACATGGATATGAATTTTAATGGTTCATATTTGTCAAGTCACAGGACTCAGATCAGGGCTGAGTTTGGCTTAAACTGTCTCCTGAAGTTCTGTACTCTTGCCATTGTTTTATTAAATTAATTTTGAAATGTATTAACATGAAGATGTTTGAGAAACAAACACAATATTTTGGTGGAAGAGTCTGAGGTGGATGCTGTTACTGCTAGGACTGCCCTACCTTGATGACTGAATAGTCTGGCTTCCTGAGACTTCGTCCTCATTTTGTGGCTTCAAGTTTTGTAGTTCCTCTTCTTAGAATTCCTACTGCCTGTTGACATGTTTACAAATACTTTATTGAAAGTCTGATCCCAGTATTCAATAGATGAAACCAGATAAAAATGTTACTGACAATAATGAGCAAGAACACTACAGTGAAAAATGAATGGTGCGGAGGAAATGTCTTTTATGAAAAGAAAGAATGAGCATAAGAATTTCACAGATCAAGGAGCAAGTAAGTAAAATAATAATCATTAACACTGAAGAGAAATTGTTCTATATGTTTAAGCTTAAAGTGGGTAGAGGTTGAACTAGTCTGTAACTGACACTTTGTTTACAAGCTGCAGAATTTACAATACAGTGAAATGTGATATGCAAACCCGATTACAAATATTATGCCTCTTAATGACAACAAATAATCCTCAGTGTAAACTGATAATAAAAACAGTAATTCTGCTCTCCTTTTTTTAACTGGAAATAGAAATAATATATCATGGGAGTCTTATTAAAAGAATAAAGACAGACATATATTTTTGTTGACAGAAGAAATACATTGTTTATTCCCCTGGAGCCTCTTGTTGCTCAGATTGCTGCTTTGTCTTATTGCCCATCACTGAGCTGCTCTAGGTGGGTGGGAATGTCAGACTCTGTATTTGCTCCCTAAGAAAAATCTGTGTGTTAGTCTTTGATTTCTCATTCAGTTGGGTTTGCTTTAATTTTGTCCCCAGAGAATGTTCACTTTTAGAATCTTGCTGGCAAATTTAGACACCTATTTTTTCTATAAAGCATCCTGCTATGTAAATTAACTCCTTGTAGTTTGTCTGTTTGTGAAAGGGGCATTTTGCAAAGAGGTATTTTCAAACTGAAATGGGACATATTGACCCTAAGCAGTTACAGAGCTAGTTCAGCCCCATGGAGGAAATGCAGGTTCTTGGATATAATGCCAAGGAGGGCTTTGAGAGATTCAGCACCTCTCTGCACATTCCCTCCACCACAGAGCCAAAATTCTCAGCTGGTGCCCCTGGAAGATGTTGCTTTAAAAGTGCTTCTACCCTGGAAACTCAAAAGGTTAAAGCAGCAGGTTCCTGCTGCTAGTACAATTAAAAGTTTTCTAGGGAAAAGGTGGCTCTATCTGCCAGGGCTCAAATGCTGTCGATGTCAAACTGCACTCTCAATGTTATATGCAAAAGTTCATATCATAAACGCTGTGAGCATATCAGTGTGTTCAAGTGAGCAGAGAGGCTGAACAAGCTTACTTTTCATTGTGTAACCATGTTTTCCATGGGTTTGCAGAAGTGATTCTGGAGATTTAACATCAGTGTGTTTGTGAAGTGTTGCTTAAGACATCTCTGAAGCCAGAGGACCTGCCTACCTGTTTCTGAGGTAGTGTTTTGGCTAGTAGGATATTGATTGCCAAAGTTGATGGCCATGAAAACAATTTGGGTTTCAGATCCTAGAAGGCCTTTGGAAGCTATGAAAGACATCACTTTGCTCTTCAACAAAGCACTCTCGTGTCCCTCGGGAATCACCAGATAAAGGTGGAAAGCCACAACGCCATTTATGTGGAACAACAATGCAATGTTTCCTTTGCATTTTTTTAATACTATTTCCTAGTCCTTCAGATGAAAATAGCTATGTTGGTGTCAGAGGAACTAGACTAGTTTCAGCGTATGCATTCAGTGGAAGATAATGATAGAGTCTGTGAATCTCTTTAGATGGTCAAAACACTTCAGATTATATGATCTGTAGTATATTGAAAGTTGGCAAAATAGTTACTGCAGCAGCAGTTTCTTACTTGTAGTATCTGCCACATGGGGCAAAGCTGAGAGAGCTGGAATTATTCAGCCTGGAGGAGGCTCAGGAGGCTCTGAGCCAGCCTTTTCTCAGCTGTTCCCAGTAACAGGACAAGGGACAACAGGCCCAAACTGAAACACAGGAAATCTCATTTAAACATAAGAAAAACTTTGTTACTTGGAGGGTGGCTGAGCACTGGTACGGGTTTTCTGGAGTAGTTGTGATGTCTCCATCCTGGAGATATTCAAAGCCCAACTGGACACAGGCCTGACCAACCTGTTCTTGCTGTCCCTGCTTTAAGATGGTAGTTGGCATTGGATGGTTCCTGCCATCCTCAGGGATGCTGTAAAGGAATGATATGAAATGCTTTGATAGGTGCCTGGTCCGGCACCCTCTAGGACCAGAGGGCTTTGGCTCAGGATCTGGTGAGTAGGCAAAGACTGTGCTTCTGCCATCATTTGTAAAGTATGTGCTTTTGGCTTTTCTTATGGCCTTCACATTTTGAAGGTCCTAATCTTAATCCTGAGCCAAAATATCACAGCAACATAAATCTCTGTGCAGCATGTGAGAAAAGGACTTCACAGGGTCTATAACTATATATATTTGCACAGATCCTAGCCCAGATGGGCATTGATGGTTGATTTCTGGTATTACTACAGTATTAAAACATATTTTAGTAATTTAATAAAAAATCTTTAGTGAGTGTTTTCATGTGCTGCTTCAGACCTAGAGAATGTAAGTCCTACAATTTCCCTTATCTGTGTGATACAACCTGTCAACTTCCTTCTAGGTACCTGTTCCTGGGCTAGTCTGCAACAACCTGGAGTTGTAGGTACTGTGAAAATCCTGTCAAGTTTTGAGCTGAACATGCCTCTGATGGATGGGACCTGAGAAGATTTCTTGTACTGAGCTTAAGAAATCTTTCCTGTGTTTCCAGAATATGAACTTGCAAAACTTTATTATGAGATTGCTTTTTTTGCAGATGATTGTGAGAACATCAAAAAGCTACCTGCCAACAGCTTTTAACACTCTGAGCAGAAGTTATTAAAAGTATTATATATGGCAGAACCTTTTTCTTGAAGCCAGAAAATCTTGCTTGGATTAAATTTTCTGTGGAAGTTTAGCCTTATGCAGAATGTGATAGAGAAAATTCCAACCCAAGTATTAAAACTGGTGAAGCTGTAGGAAACAGGCTCTTTAAGGGACTGTGTAAAGAAGTTTTAGCTGCCCCACCTGCCCCACCTGCCTCTCAGCACTTCTGCTCTGGGCACTGAAGCACTTGCTGTGAACAAGCTCCTACCGAGACGCTCAGTGCTTGCTCTGCCAAAGCAGGGCTTTAAATGGATTTTCACAAGTGGGTTCTAAAGGGCTTTAATACGTAAACAGCCTTTTAGGAGTATATTTAGGTCTTGTAAAAGATGCCAAGTTGCAAGTTCTGGAGGCAAATTCTATATTTATAAACAAATCAGGCTGAAGTCATCCTCAAGTACCCTCTGTCTCCTAGGAGTGCCTCAGCCTCACCCTCCGGGGCTGGTGGCTGCAGGGACATCGTGTCACTGGCAGGCCAGCCTGGCGCTCGGTGGCCCCGGGGCTGTGTCACCAGCCCGGCTTCTGGGCTGGGGTCTGCAGAGCGATGTGCAAAGCGGAGCAATAAGACACACCAGACACAAACCTGCCCCGGGCACTGAGAATTACTTACAAGAGCTATACATCAAGGCCGCACACTATTCTGTGTTACCAGGTGAAAAGGGATGGAGCAGCCCGGGCGGGATGTGCCCCTGCCCGTGCAGGGGGGAGGGGGGGTGGGAACCCGCTGATGTTTGCAGGTCCCTCCCAGCCCCCCCC
>NW_009953964.1:5953962-5974965 GCF_000747805.2 Chaetura pelagica
GGTGCTGATTGTTGGGGGGGTGCTGTTTGTTGGGGGGTGCTGATTGTTGGGGGGTTTCTGTATGTTAGGGGAGGTGCTGATTGTTGGGGTCTGGAAGGGAGGGGCTCTATTTGGGCTCAGCGCAGAGGTTTTTGCAGGGGTATTTGTGGGGTGTCTGCATAGGGCATGGTGAGATGCATGTGTGAACTCAGGTGGTGGGGTGGTATTGGGGGGAGGGGGTGTCTAGAAACTCAGGTATCAAAGCCCAGGTAGCCAATAATACGAAGTGAAGCTGAGCAGGGTACAGCAGCAATCCTCCCTTTCCCTCTCTCCTGGTGACATTGATTATCTTGCCGGTTTTAGGTCTGGAAAGCAAGGTCCAAGAATGGTGAAGCTGGGGAGTAATTTGAACGACAAGAACAACAAACCACCATCTAACGAAGATGGTTTTCAGACAGTTCCTTTGATCACACCTTTGGAAGTAAATCACCTGCAGTTCCCGGCTCCGGAAAAGGTAAAACAAAATCCAGTGGTGTTCCTGCATGATTACACACACAGACCTGCCTCTTCCCTTCACTGCTTTGGGGGCTTACTGGTCTCTGATGATATGAACTGTGGCACAGTGACTATTCAATTTATAAAAAGAGGTTGTCTTTTGTTGCGCTTTTATCTGTTTTAACGTGTCAAATAAGCACACAGTTGTTCCTTGAATCCTTCCCTTAAAAAGCCCCCAAATATTCCTTGGTAAATACAGCTGAAGAAGGCTTAGTGTGTTTCTCTTGCAAGTGATGGAGAAATTGAGGAGCAGTTTACAATGTGTTGTTGTTTTTATCAGTCAGATTGATTGCCTTTATTGAGAGTTAATGCAATAACTCTTCTGAAATAAGCAGCTATTTTAATTATCTCAGTTAAGGTTTGTTTTCTTTTCCATGGCTTTGCAAAGCTTACTTGGGCACAGAGGATGCTGATGTCTCTGAAGAGAGCAGATGAGTTCCCCCATGCCCGGGGTGGTGATGGAGCAATCCAGGGCCCTGTTTTCCCGATTGGCTCCAGCCGGGGGACAGCTTCTCCTCTGCCCACCTCAAGGCTCTCAGAACTGAATGCAGCACTGAAATGTCAGAAATGTGCATCAATGCTTGGCTGTGGTTTGGTGGTCGGGGATTTTTAGATGCAGACTTTGCTAGGAAAGCTTTTGTCTCTGTCCATGCAGTGATGCTGCGTATCAATATAAGCTGGTGAGGATGTGATGAGACCATAAAAATCTGTATTCCCCAACAGTCCTTACAAAAACAAAACCTGTCTGCAATGTAGTTCCCAGATACCACAGAGATGGAGCCAACTCACCCAGAAGTACAGACAGAATGATTAGATCTCACAGGGTAATGGAATAATAGTGAAATTAACACCGATTATCATTGTACATATATCCTGCTTTCACTGTAGTACAAAATAAATTTTATTTAAATACATTAGGAGAACACAATGATGGATGTGACAGAACTGCCAAGATACAAAAATAAAATCATAAAATAAGCTATGTTTATTTTATGATACAGCTGAATCAACTGCCTTGACAGCCTGGGAACCAGAGCTGTGCCAGACAAAGGAGCTAGTTTCATTCTCCATGTGCCTCATGGCAATCAGGAACAGCTCTACTGCTTTCAGGAGTTACAATTCCATGTATTGTTGTGAATGAGAGACTAAACTGGCCCTTATCTATGACTCTGATAAATAAGATTAAGGAAAATAATTCAGGCAAACTATTAATGTGTAAAAGTAACTCATTTGATGCTAGTACAGATGGCTCATTCAGATAACACAGTGAAATTTAAATGACTCATGTATAAGGTAAGACATGGATAACCTAATGAAAATCCTTTCAAGCTAATAAAGTGGTAATGAGTGTTCTCACAACCACCTCGTTCCAATTGCCTGTTGGTGAACAAACACTGGAGTTGTATTGGTCTGGTGCAATTCCTTGCTGATTTTTCTGTTTAAACATGCCTACATCAATAATTCACATGTTGTTAGGTGACATTACCTTCATTAGCATACATTACTGTCAGTGCATCTACTGACATCCATATTTTTCTTTGCTGGAGGAGTGGGATGTATCTCCAAGACTGCTAAATGTGATTCAGAACTCATTGGAGTCAATGGTATTGATTCTGCAGGCTGTGGTTCAGCTCCTATGTGCAGTGGGCCTGCACACAGGAGCTGGAGTTAACGGGCTGGAGATCTATTAGCAAGAAGGAGAGGCTTTTTTATGATAAAAGCAAAATAATTCACACACTGTTTCCTTTGCTCTTTGTAGAATAGATTCTGTTGGGGTCTTCACCCTAGAGCAGAAGGTCTCTTAAAAGACCTGCTAATAAGGAGTCGAGCCTCAGGTGAAAAGCTTGCACAAAGGTTAAGTGAGGGGGGGAAATTTCAGCTTTGCATGTAGGAAACCAAAGCTGTTACTGAATTCAGTTAGACTGTCAGCTTGAGGAAGAGTAGACATGGATTTCAAGCCTTTCAGAGTGTATTCTTGTTTGGACTTCCCTTGCAGCCAGAAGGCAGGGTTAGAAAAAAACCCCTCTAAAATCGATCTGACAGTTTTTTCTCTCCATTCCTTAAACTTGCCAGCAGCTGATTTTTAGCTCGGGAGAGTGAAAACACAAGCCAAGGTGCTTTCTATGCCTCGTGCATGGGATGTGGCATAAACGACCAGAGCTAAATCAGCGTTGGTGGTGGGGTGTGAGTGTTGGTTTTCTGAAACGCAAAGGCGTTGCTGCTCGCTCTCGCTGATCCACCAGGAGGCAATGCTGCCGGCCCTGCTCCCTGCCTGCCCCGCCGCTGCTGCCAATCGCATCTCCTTTGCCACAGCAACAAAGAGCTGCTGCGCCCTGGCATTCTCCTGTAAGTGAAGTCTCAACAATAAAAAATGAGAGATCGAAAAATACCATGCTAAATACTGCTTTTTCTGGGCTTCTCTGCACCGTTAGAGGGTATCTTCATTTAAGACAATACGAGATTTCAACCCGGATCTAACCTTGGGTCTGGGGCAATCCAGGGTGCATCAAAACCAGAGCAAGGGGGTTTGACAGCAGCTTGGGGCTGAGTGCTTGCTGCAGTTTCACTCTGTCTGGTGAAGGAGCAGCACAGACTTTGGCTAGTGATACTAGGTCTGTGGGAGGCACCCCAGGTGCTGTTGTTACCAGTGTGCAGTAGTTGCCTTCACCTGGTGTATGTGTATTCCATGGCAAAGGTTTGCAAGCTCTGTTAATTTATAGGCTTTTTCCAGCTGAGTTGTAGACATCAGCGTGCAGGAAGAAAAACAAACCTGTTGTCTGTGAGCATACTTACCTTTGCAGATCCTTAAAAGCCCTGCACAAAGCCTATGAAATCTACAGATTGAAAATTGTCTGTTAAGGCCTTTAAATACCTGATTTTTCTTTATTTTAGGGACATCTTCGTAATTGGATCACTTGAGAGTTGTTCAAAGTGGCTCTCAGAATTAACCTCTGCAGGTGTTTCCATAGCTTCAACTCTTTCAAAGTGTTTCCTGTGTCTAGGTCTCCTTTCAGCAAAAGGATACAAAGAAAAAAAAAAAAAAGAAGAGACTTTTGCTCATTTGATGTAATCCCTGAAGCCCCTCTCTTAATGGTTCCTTAATTATAAGAAATCATGTGAGGGGTAACGGGGGAAACGCTTTCTTAAAAGTATGATTAAGCTTACTGTCTGTCCTTTTGGGGATACTTTCCTAGCAGGCTTGTTTTTCAAAGTGCTGTCAGCATATCAGCTCCTTCTGACTTTCACCTTGATACTGTTGGAAAAATGCAGGCAGGAATTCAGGAAGCTTGAATTTGGCAACCTTTTTTATATGATTATTGGCTGCTGGACTATTTCTTTTTCCACCAAATGAGGATGTCTCCTCCCAAGGCTCATGCTATTCTTCCTGCAGCATCAGCCTTCTCGTTGTTCTATCAGCAGTTGTATGGCTGCAAGGGGAGAAATATACCCAGGACAGTAATTTCTCCCCTAGGGTGCTAAGCCTGCTGCGTATTTTTATTTATTGACTATCTTCAAACATTTCCCTTGCCTCCTGTTCTCTTGCAGGGGCAGCATTTGCAGAAGGCGGAGACAGGTGCTCTTATTTTTTGTGTGGCCTTTTTGCTGAAATTCAACCATGTAACAGGAATAGCAGCCATCACTGGTGACAAACCCTTGACCTGGCTTTTTGTGTCTCTGAATTTAATTTCTTCTATTTTAAAAAGCAAAGAAAAACAAGTCTTCTTTTTCTCTCTTTCTTTTAGGACTGAAGGGAAGAGGCTAGCTGTTCACTTGTTTTCCTAGGCACACACAAAGTGCTTTGACTGTAATTATGTGTCTCTTCAATGATAACGCTAAAAGATACACAGCTTTTCAGGGATCATACTGTTTCACTGAAATTTAGAATGAGACCAACAACTGGGGACCCCTTGGTCTCGTAGGCTCGCTTCAGCATAGTCCAGCAGGAAATGCCTGTGTTCTGGCAGCAAAAATCCTAATTATACATGACACAAAAGTGCATGAAAGCTATTGTTGGGGCTGAAAAAAACATCCGGCATCTCTTTTGTGGGGAAAGCTGCAGAAGGCTTATCATGTGGTCCATTGTTCTTTATTTTGAATGCATCTGGAGGCTTGAGAAGTAATTTATCTGGTGACAAATTCCGGCTGTCCAACCCAAGGTAAAAAAACATAGATGTAACTGCTCTCTTCAGTGCTTTTCCCATCTCATGCTTCTGCCCCTCGCCCTCCTTGGCTGCTCTGAGTGGCTGAGGCTGCGTTTACAGAGAATAACCAAGAGTTCCTGAAAATTGGAGGGTCCCTGTGTTCACAGCCCTGTCCCTACTGGTTTAACAGAAAATAATGTTTTGTCCTGGCCAGCTGAGCAGGCATAATTAATAGTACACTGGATGAGTGCTTTTGTACCTAGGGGACTAATTGCAGCTCTGTCCTGAAATATTGCTGTCAGCCTGCCATCAGCCCTCAGCAGCCCCAAGGCTGTCAGGGCAGCGTGGGGCTGCTTTTGGGGGGCTGTTGCTGCAGGTGGGGGCAAAGGCATCTCTGTCCCCCTGGCCACTGCCTGGGAGGGCTCCTCAGGTGGCCAAGGACAAGCCTCTGTGCTCCTACTCATACTGCCGGTGAGTTTGATGGAATGGAGCAAGTGGTGAAAGGAGAGACAGGGCAGGGCTAGTAATTGTGGCAGCTGAAGGAAGGAAGGAAGAGTAAAAAGGAGGATGAGGATGCAAAGGGAAAGGAAGTGTGAATAAAAGAAAGGAAGGGAATAAAAAGAGAGCATTACAAATAAAAAGACAGGCAGGCTGTTGAGCCTTCCCCCATCCTTTCATTTCTCTTCTTAGGATACTCTGCCTAATCCCCACAAATACTGAAGTCTGAGCCTTCCTCTCCTGTGCCATTTGTCCCCCTCTCGCACTGTGCAAATCCATTTGTCCTCTAAATGTGTATCTGAATGTAAACACCGCCTCTACTTATTAAGCTGTAATAAATATTTGCAGCAACACTCGCTCCAGCACGGCAGGGTTTCTGGGGTAACCTTTTTGATTTTGTTGGTATGTCTTGGACAGCTGTACTTGATGTTCCTGGCAGTTGATGACCCTCTTCTTTGTCCACAGCCATGTCGGGCTGGCCTTCCCCGACAGCCCCCGAGCAGTTAGCGTGCAGGCGATATGCTGGTGGCAGAGCTGTGCTGCAGCCACGCGTGTGCTACCAGCCTTTGCAGACACCCGGGCTAGCACTCAACTGCCTCTCTTGCATACAGATAATGTGCTGCTGCTGCAGCTCTTGAGTGTGCAGTCTCAGGATTTGTGTAGCCTGGGAAGAAATTTCCCTCCTTACCTGTGCTGCTATCGGTGTCTGAATTAGGTTGTTTAAAGCTTGCTCAGGTCTGGTTTTGTGAGCTCTGTTGCCTCTCTAAAACCCAGTTCTGCCTGCACTGCAATTCTTAGAGCTGCATTCTGCAGAAACAGCAGAAATGGACATAGGAGAAGTGTGTTGGGGTATGGATGTTTAGCTAAGCCTGTTGCGATCTATTATTTTTTCTAACATGAAAACCCATTGCTGCAGGTGGAAGTTACTTCAGCAAGACCATGAAGTGAACCCCACATACCACTTACTTACTGCTCTGGAAAGTAAGACTGGGCAAGATTCTTTACTAGTGTAAATCAGTGTAGTTCAGATTAAATCGGTGAAGCTCTGCTAATTTACTCTGGCCAATTTGCCATCACTGCAGCTGATTGATTCTTTTGTCTGCTTTGCTTTAGCATCTCCTGGCTGAACCTAGTGAAATCAATTTTTGTCACCCCTTCCCAGCCTCCTGTGGGTTCCTCATGGTTATAGTCACCCAGGGATTTGTAGGGAGACTTAGCTGAATAATTTCCAGGCTCCCTTTGTGTTTGCAAGCTGTGGCTTTCCTTCCTCAGCTGCTTTCAGCTCCCAGTGCAGCCTTTGGATTCTGTGCAGCCTTTCATCGGTGATGCCAGGGCTGATTACATTTGCTGTCTTTGTCCTTTTGTGATGTTCCTTATGCCTGGAATATCCTCCTGGCACTGATTCAGGGGACCACTTTTTTCCTACCACCCTCTGTGAAACTCATTTCCAGCACAAAACCTACTGGATGAGCTGATATAGGGGAAAAAAAAAAAGCACAGTGTTTCTACTGAATGTGGCTTTCTTCATTGACTATGGATTTGATCCTTGGGCATCCTTTTCTTAAATTTCCAATGTTTTGTGTGGTTTGGTATTTTTTCTATTTGTTATTTATTTATTTTGTTTGATCTCTGCTTGATATTCAGGCATTTTTTGTATTAAAATAGTGAATAGGATGCCACAGGGACTTCCATTACATACATCCCGTAGATTTATCAGTCTGCCTGCTGAGTTATGTTCATAGGATGGGGACATGGTCATGATTATTTGAGAAAGTTTTTAAAGACCTAATTTCTAAAAATCTAGTAATTTGAAGCATGGTGACGACCAGGTACTCTCAGATTACTAACCTATCCAGTCTAACATGTCTTATTTCTAGCTGTAGCCAGTGCAAGAGTCAGAAGGAGGGACAGGACATACTGCAGTAAGTGTGGAACTACTCATGTCAATTAATGTTTCATCCTAAGCCTGGAAAGAAAGAGATGTTTTAAGCCCTGAAACATGATTTTCCCATCTCTTTTCCTATACTCTTTTAATGCTAAGTATTTTAACTTCAGCTACTGTTGGCAACGTGCAGATCTCATCTGCTCTTTGAAGCTGGCTGTGTGTGAGGATTAGAGCTTGCAAATAAGTGGAGAATTTTTTGTGCAAGCAGGTGGTGAATTGTAGCCATCCCTTGGCTTGTAGCACGTAAGCCTAGAAACTGACTCAGTCAGAGCATATTTAGTGCCAAGACTGGGGTCACCATCTTGCCATCCTCAGTAACCCAGGCAGCATCCAGCAGCTGGGACACAGTCTGAGGTCCTTCTCAGCTATTGATACTCAGTTGAGTAATGAAGGCAAAGGAGAGCACAATGTTGGTAACAGTGATAAGTGTATATTTTCTGTTCTCTTTCTGCAAGGAATGAAGAAAGTCATGTCTTTGGAAGCCAAGAGTCTCATTTTTATTTAAAAGTGAGTGTGATTAATCCACATGGAAACTGACGGATGTGTTATAACCATTTTGTGGGACTAGAAAGTCCAGCTTTGAACCTGGAGGAATCCTTTTTCCTTGAGAGGAGAAACACATTTTGTTTATCTCTTCTGTCAATCTGAAGGCCACTCTGAGTGAGAGACTTTTCATTATTAATAATCCCGGGAAGTAGTATTTTAAATTTTTATGGTTTGCACTTTGCAGCACCTGAACCTCATATATTACATGCACTGTGGCAGTGAAGTGGGAATTACAGCAGGGCTGCATGTCCTTTTCCAAATGAATAATTTAAAGTTTTCACAATGCCAGTTATGTTAAATATTATTACTCATTTCTTCAGAGAAAACCATAGAGCTCAAACGCAAATATAAAGTGGCAATAAATGATGTTACATTTAGCCAGTCTGAGACAAGCCTCAGAATTTATCAGTTCGTTTTCTGAAACACTTACTTCATCCTATTGCAGGAAAATCCTTTTTAAGGTGCCATGCTTAATGTGATATTTTTCCATTTGTCACATTTCACGTCTACTTTGCTTCTTCTTCCTGAAAGCAAATGCTTTTAATATAGTCCACTTGGTTAGAAGCTTGCATTCTTTTTTCTTTCAGCACCAAAATCTCTAGATTTCCCAGCACTCTCCTACTCTTTACTTTCCCAAGGTTGTCGATGATGGATTTCCTGCTGGTGTAGGCAGACTCTCATCTATTGTTTCTCACCTCAGCACACCTATAATTTGCCAAAGCATCACTACAGAGAGGGTGCCTGGTCCTGCATTCATTAAAGCTGAGGAAAGGTTTTCTATTGATTCCAGTGGTGTCACTAGCATTAAGCCTAGAATAATACATGCATTTATGTTTGGAACTCGATAAATGTATCAGCAAACAGCATCATTAGAAAAAAAATCGTGCTTGTGTGGAGCAGCATGATAGATGTGGCTTTTTGTCCTGTAGTGTTTGGGTTTTTAAAACTTTTACAGGCCATTCTCTATAGACTGCTACTGAGCTTTTGCAGAAAAGCATTTGAGGGAATGGAATGAGGAACCAGAAGACACAAGAAAGAGAACAGAAAATAAAAACTTTTCAAGACATGGAGAGTATTGCTACATGTGCTCACCTAAGATGGTTGAGGACAGGGAGTTGCCATTTTCTGAAGTGTCTGACTTTGTACCCACCCAGATCTGGTGCTAGCCCCTCATCCTAAAAATGTTATAATTAATTAATATGTAGAATGTGCTGGAGCTTCTGTTATCATTCAGTTAATGAAAGCCTGAGAAAACACAGCACACTGTAAGTACCAGTGAGCCATGGTCTGTCTTCCTGACTCAAACACCCATTGCTGGTGTGACTCAGCACATTACTAAGCTTTTTTTTTTTTTTCTCTCCCTACTCTTACGTTACTAATATGGGGGTAGTGGGGTCATGCTGCTATGTAAAATGCTTTAAGTGGTCTTGCTGAGGAATGCTACAGGAGTCCTGAGCACCAGTGTTACAGCTGGATGTGGGAAGGTGATTTGAGCCAGTTTAAACTCTGATGTGGCCCAAACACTTAAATGCACACTTAGTGTTGAATATCTGACTAATCTTGCTGATGTTAATAGGACTACTTGCATGCTTAAGTGCTTCACTGAATTGGAAGTTAATGAGTTCAAATGCTAAATAAACTTAGTTTTGGAGTAAGCTGCAAGAACTGGCAGTGTGGATTCCCATAATTAAATGTGTCTTTTTGTTGCTCTGTGGAAGCCCTTTTCTCTTCTTGTGTTCTTACAGTTGGTCCACAGACTTCAGCTAGGGAGCAACTCTCAAACAACAGTTTTATTTTGGATGTAAAAATTAAGAAAGTCCCAGGTTTTGTGTCTCCTTTATTGTCTCTGCCATAAACAGCACAGTCTCTCTGAAGTTTAAAGGTGGAGGCTGCCTGGGAGATAGTGTGAAAACTTTAAGAACAGGTTACAGCAGCAACATAATTTTCTTGGAGATCCCCTGAGCTAGTATTCTTCTAGACTCCATCCAGAGTACTGGCTTTAAAGCGCTGTAGATAGGCTGGGCTGGGCTGATCTGCCAGGGAAGCTGTGCTCTTTGCTGGACAATCACAACACATGAAATGAGGCACAGGCATAAACTGGTGCTGAATCAGGGCCTAGATAATGAAACACAAGGACTGACAAGTGTCCAGGTAAGTTCAAAGGGTATTTATCCAGCAATTGTAAAGGTTCAGACCATCCAAAAAGCTGATAAGACTGTTCCTGCTTTTTAATATTCATTTGCAGTTGGTCAGGTTGCTTCACAATGATGATGATGAGAACAACAGTAAAAATAACTCTCTGCCCTAGTAAGCGCATGGTTAGGGATGCCAATCTAAATCAGCCAAACCCTTCTCACCATGAAGACTGTGAGATAAGACAAGCCTTAGGAAGCATGCAGGAGGTAAGAGAAGGGTGCAAAGAATGGGCAAAATGGTGTTGCTGCAATGGGGGTGGAGAGGGGGCTAATTGTCTTTTTTTTGGAGTATTCAAGAGACTAGTTGTCCATTTAAGCACTGACTCAATTGTTTGCATTTATTGTCTGTACTCAGGGAGCCAGAGCACAGCCGAGCACTGCTGCCAGCTGTGGAAGTTGCCCCCTCACAGCAGTTCATTTCCACTGTAACAGCATTGCAGAAAAGAGAATGAGGAGCTGGGCGTTTCTTTCACTCCAGTTTGCTTTGAATTGCAACCTACACAGGACCCCAATTTTATATTCCCTTTCACTGATTTCAATCAAGAATAACTCTGCTGAACTCAGCAAAGCTGCAGAACAGATGAGAAGAGGGAATGGGAATCATTCTGTTTGCTGTGGTTTGTAATAAACGCCAGTAGCTCTCCCAGGAAACCTGTCGTGGTCTGAGATGAATGTACCTTGTTTGCATTGAACCAGTGGGATCCTGGGCTCTGGTGGAACTGCTCTGGGGCAGCCAGTGATAAATGAGGGCTGATTGTTGCACTGACTGTGGATTCCATGGGATTTTTATTCCTGTACATCTAACAGCAATTTGATTTGAATTTTTGGAAGACTTCACTGCCAGGATTTTTTTTTCTCGGTGACAAAATGGAAAGAAAAGGTGAAAAAGGAGTGATGACAGTGAATGGAGGAAGACAAATCTTCTTTCCCACCCAAATCAGAAAACTAGAAAATAGAACCTTCAACCAGAATAGCAAAAACCAGCAATGCAAAAAAATACTGAAATTTTTCCCTGTAAGCTTCATTACTAAATGTCTAAATTTGCACTTAGATTAATACTTGATGCTTTTAGAAAAGTTATATTGCGTTTTGACTGATTCTCATTTAGACTTATTTCAGACACTCACAACTGACACATACCTGGGAGGCTGTTGGTGTAGCAAAGGCTCTGCTAAAAACTGTGTGTGGGATGTGTGTGTATCTGTGTGCTGCCACCTGTCAGTGTTCACTCCTGTCTCTGGACATTGCTGAGGTAGCCCTGGCTGAGATGGTCTCACTTGTGCAGGAGGCTCAAGGAGTGTGATGAACACAATTTCTAGAAGCATTTGTGTGGGCTTCCTGATGGCAGCTTGTTGGATGGAGAGGGCGTGAATGTTGCTGCAGATTTGTTACCCATGCTTAGGCTTATTTATTTAGACTGTAAGTGACTGAACAAGAGGTAGCTCTGTTCTAAATGTGCACTCTGTGCTCTCAGCAAAATTGTATTTTTATTGTTACTGCTACAATATTGCATGGAAGGCCCACACTACAGGTTTTCAATTTTCTGTTTGTGCTTTGTCTTTTTTTTTCTTGTGCTCTCCTTTCAAGAGACCTTACTGTCTTTCTTCTGCTGAATAATTCCATCAGGTGTCTGACAAAGATACTTCTGGAGAG
Source organism: Chaetura pelagica (assembly GCF_000747805.2). NCBI lineage: Eukaryota > Metazoa > Chordata > Aves > Apodiformes > Apodidae > Chaetura > Chaetura pelagica. Next base: position 5,965,476 of record NW_009953964.1, read on the forward strand.
CAGATACTTAGCTTTTGCAATGCCAAAAGGCATTTATCAAAGGTACTTCCTACCTCCTCTTCTAAGGCATTTTTGATACCACTGCAAATTTCTCAGCAAAACACTGACCAGCAGGTTTGGCTCTGTGCACACACACATCTCGCTGCTGGCACAGTCAGCAAATTGGCTTTCAAGTAGCTTCTGATCTGGCAGGGGACTGTGCTCACTTCCTTATTCACAGAGGTGCCAGGCATTGCTGCTGGACTTGGATCTGGTGCTCGTGAAGGGCCATGTGGGCTGACTTTCAGTCTCGTGCTGTATCCCTGTTGACGGCAGAATTCAAACTTTTCTGCTTGTATCATTATTGGTTGAACGTAACAACAGGTAAAAAATACTCATAAGAAAACTGGCATTAATGACAAAGAATAGAAGAATATAAAATTATATCAAGAAACAAAGCTTTTAAGTTTGTTTTTTTTCCTTATATTCTGGCATCATGGTCCTTCATTAAAACCTATCACTGGAGTTTGTGGAGAAGGTATAATGCATATTTAAAGATTTTGTCTGCAACTGAGATGAAGCAGGAAGTGTGAATTTGGGAGAACAGGGTATTGTGACTGGTGGGTTTGAAAACAGAATGCGTGCCATTTCTGAACACTGGCAGCTGTTAGTGGCTAATACTGTAATTTACTGGTACTGGGTGTACAAAAGGCCAACAGGGAGGCTGGAAAGCTAGGGGCCAGCTCATAGAGTCCTGAGCACTCTTGCCTCCTTTTGAGTGAGAAAATGAAGTTACTGATTGTTCACAACTCAGAGCTAACCTGGGCCAGTTTGTCTTGTGTGGAAAGGGATCTTTGGTTTCTTTGGTTGGCAGTGTGCTGGGCTGCATTTGAGAGCGTATTTGAATTAGGTTCAATAGCAGGGTCAGAGCAGGGTTAGGATTCATCCCAAACCTGTGGAATCAAGGTTGTCTCCATGTGTCATATCCCATTGTCTATGTTGTGTGATCAGAATTCCTGAGTTCCAAAATGCTAATACAAAAATATTTGGGTGACTTTCTTTCCCCTCTTTTTTTCCAGTCTTAATGTTGCAAATGCTACTGTAGTAAGTATTATTGAGAGGGATTTGCTGAAGGATGTAAATATTCATCAGCCTTTAATGATTTGCATTTGAATCCAGAAAATTGGCTTATGACGCCACGCTGATTTGCTCTCACTTGGATTTTCACATGGCATTAAGTGCAGGAGGATTAAATACCTGGGGTTTTCTTTGGTCCAAACCAGACTTTGCTGTCTTCATTTGGAAATAAGTTCATTAGCTGGTAACTCAACCTTGTGCATCACTTAATCTTTTTCAATCCTTCAAGACTTTTTGTTTCTAACAAAGAGCTTTACAGTCACTCTTGTCAGTCTGATATGAACCAGTTACTGCTCCGGGAGTATTTAATTTTCACCTTGGCAAGGCTGATTGCTGCATAGGCCTGCAGCTCAGAATGGAAGGCCAAAAAGAGGAAATGTTGGCCCTGGGATTGAGAGTTTTGATGTTCTTCCTATCCTTTTCTGTTCAACCTGGCAAACTACCCTGAGCTGCTGTCCTGGATTGAATCCTGTGCAGAGGCACAGTGGGATGTCCTGACAGCCACAGGCCCTCTACAGGGATGAGCTCTGGCTCCTGCCCAGTGCTGGAGATGGGACCATTTTGTCTTCTCTTGCATTAACCAAATAGAGACAGTGTGGCTGTGCTGCCATGCTCTCACACTGCTGTTAGCTGCACAGGCTCATGCATGGGTAGTCTTTTAAGATTCTCATGTATAATGGGATGGGTACTCTGGCTCCTCTGAAGGGCTGTTAGTGTCAGAGGACAGCCCTGATGCTTATCCCCTCAGGGAGCAGCTGGCAGTGTGTGTTACCATTTCTGTGTTTGCAGTGGGTGGATTTTACCCTAAATTTTTAGGGTCATTCTGGGTTACAAATTAATTTAATGGAGATTGACAATGCAATTTTGGTAATTCAAAAGTCACTTACGGCTTCTCCATTGGCATAAGACACCTCTTTTTTGTAAGATTAGTCAGCAAATGACACTGACATCATCTGGGGAAAACCCAAGGTGATATTGTGAGATTAATATTGACAATATGGAGCCTGAATAAATGAGACACAAAATAGTCTAAATTTAAGTTGGCTTCAGTGGAGCTTGTTAGGACAGGGCTTTAATAAGTGAGGCTTTTCTTTAGGACGAGCTGTTATTCTCCATGTTCTGCCTTTTTAACACAAGATACAAATACCTGGCCTTAACAAAAGTGGATATTAAACGTTTTGCTGGCAGCTATTTTAAGGCTCAATATGATGAGCTCACTGTCTTATATCTATATGTCTGCTTGACTATTCATGTGGCTCTTTTAGTTTCTGAGTGTATGTTTGTGTTAATGTATGTTGCTAAGAAACCTGTGTAGGTCCAGGTGATGGTTTATACTGATTAGATAACAACAAAAAACTAAAGCGTATGCTGTGTGCAGAAACCTTAAAATTGCTGCTATTTTCCAGGTTATTGTGAAAACAAGAACAGAGTATCAGCCTGACCAGAAGAACAAAGGAAAACTCAGAGTGCCCAAAATTGCTGAATTCACAGTCAGTTTCACTGATGGTGTAACAGAAAGACTAAAGGTAAGAAATGGTTATTCTGCTGCCTTCTGATGCAAAGGGCATTCATTTTAAAATAACTGAATCAAAGTGACAGTAAAGACATAACAAATTCAACACTCCACACATCACTAGGGTCAAAGAAAGGTTTATCAGCAGGAGTGTAAAGCTTTTTTTTTTTTTTTTTTTTTAGTGCAGGCATGAAAATACCTTCATAACTAGATCTACAGTAACAAATTATTTTCTTTTCCCAGGAAGAAGTATTGAAAATGTTTTCCAACCCAAACTGAAAGTAAAGCATGTTCAGATCTTTTTTTTTTTTTTTAGTGCAGGCATGAAAATACCTTCATAACTAGATCTACAGTAACAAATTATTTTCTTTTCCCAGGAAGAAGTATTGAAAATGGTTTCCAACCCAAACTGAAAGTAAAGCATGTTCAGATCTTTTTTTTTTTTTTTTTTTTTTTTTTTCCCCCTCAAACATTTGTGTTTAAATCACAGTGAAGATTAATTCAAACAATTTGTTAAATACTTTAAAATTCTTTTGTTTTGTAGTCAGGAAACCCTTTTATAATTTAAAATATTGTTGTATAGTTATATTTCGAGGTGGATAAAGGAAGAGCTATTAAACAAGTGTCCAAGCATATCCTGTTCTGTAAGCAGTTTTGGTTCACAGGATTGGAATTTTCTGATGAAAATCGTTTCCCTAACAAATTTTCAATAGGCTCTACTCAAACATGGAAAGAAACTCATGAATTATTGAGTGCCTTCAGTTCCTGTTGACTGCAGCATATTAGAATGCCTCAGTTCCTCCTAAAATTAGACTCCAAGCATATAGCTCTTAGTGTTTTCTCCTTTTTCATTGAGAAGATATGATGCTTTTCCTAAACCACAGACCATGGGAGTGATAAAAATGTGAGATCTGATTTCACATTTCTGAAGTCAGAGGAAATATCAATGATTTAAGTGGAAAACATGAATACTAAGCAATGCCTAGATATAGTGCTGCTCCTTGAAAAGCTAGGATTGTGTTTATAAATGTTTATACAAGGGTATAATCCTTGACAATTAAGAGGGATTGACTCAAGGAACTGAATCATCTTTCAGCTGGCCCAGTTGTTCTTAGTTTTGCAAGAAATAGAAAAGTTTATTATAATTATTTTCTAGCAATTTAGAAGAAAACGATCACTTTTTAAATTTTAATGTCATGCAGGAAAAATTGTTACTATTCCTCCTTGATAAACTTCAAGATAAGACTTGTTTTAACTCACTAGAAGGAGAAATGTTTAGTTCTTCTCTCCTGGAGCACTACAGAAGGGCATTTATGTTGTTTTCTTCCAGAAATACACAAGCGTATGTTTCACAAGGACAATTCTGTTGCTTTCATCCAGGATATTTAAAGCCATAAGTTATTCATAAGAGATCTGTGAATGAAAGTTTATAGCTTTTTGTTGTTTGTTTGGGATTTTTTCAGTAGACATTAGATACTGTGATCTAAATTACTTTCCAGGGGCTTGGATGCTGTTGATTTTGACTGAATTCCTCGCTGATCTGATTGCGTGTGTAGTACCTGTTTGCCACCAGTAGTGACTCTCTGTTGGTGGCACTGGTAAAGTAAACAATGAATTGGCTACAGTTTTAAAAACCACAGTCTTAAAAACCACAACAGACATTTTCCAGTGTGAACAACAGAACAAATCACAATGTGCCTTAGAAACAACAGTAAATGTAGAGTCTTCTGGAAGTGATGTGTTGGCTTGTGACCTGCAATAAATGGCATTATTGTTGGTATTTTAAGTAACAGTGCTTCATGGGGTATTTAAAGCAGCCCTGAGCAACGTGAAGGTCAGTAAAAGGTCAAATTTTTATACCATCCAAAGATATGGCTTTGTTATTTAAAGAAGCAATCAAAAACTTTGCATTCTTACACCCTGTGTATGCTGGAGGCCCGTAAGTTAGATGCATTATACCTAATCCACTGCTATGGATAAATATCATTTCATCTCATCCTTCTATAGGGTATCTTTTTGTTCTCCATCCTTCAATCCCCCAACTTGCTGTTGCATTCAAACATCTTGTTCCTGTTTTGGGTGCAGTTCTCCCACGACTCTGGCTCTGTGTGCACAAGGGCTGCCCAGCAGCAGGCACAGGGAGCTGGAGGCACTGACAGGTTTGAGCTGCTCCCTGAGGATGACATGGGGGCTGTGCCTCTTCCTATGCAGCCTGGCAGCATGACAGTTTCATTTTTAAGCTATTTCCTTTCCCTAAAGTCCATATGATTTCCATTTTCTGCTCTTCAATGTCAACTTATTAATCACTCAGTCTCTTGTTTAATACTGGATAAGACTATAAGCCTCTCCCTGCCTGCCATTCATAAGGCTTCTATGTATCATATTAGGTTTATAATATTATTTCCTGACAAAAATGAGCTGAGATAATAGGTGATATTTCATTACCTTTTGTACTTTTTTTTTTACTGCCCCACATTTTTATACAAGTGCATATTTTTGGTGAAGTTATTAAAAATACTGCCCTCTGGTTATAAGCAGGCCTATTATCTGGTACTGATGAAATAATTTAATATTTGTTTTTTGTAAGAGGAAATGTTATTATCTCAGTCTGACTAGACTTTTAAAAGCTTAAAAAAATATAAAACAAATGAGATAATAATATTTTCTTTTGGTGGCTGGTTGCTTTGTATAGCCTTCCAGTATGTGGTGCATTGGAAATATCATCCACACCTTTTTGCTGACACACTGATTAAAATTAAAGTGTTCATCTATATCTGAGCTAAAATGCTGGTAGCAATACAGTGGCAGAAGCAAGTAAATCATCCCGTTTCTACAAGAGGAATGATGGAGGGAAAGACCAAAAGCTCATTGAAATATAGCTGGCGCATTGGTTTAGTGCACTTGAAATACAAGGTTTGTTTCCAGTATGTGTGGGAAATGCATCTTCTTCCACCCTCTGCCCAAGTAGTGTGAATCCATGGCAATGCATGAATTCAAGGGTTTGGATAGTGAGCCATTTTGCTACTCCAGCTCTACTATCTGTGTATGAGGAGCAGTACATCTCAGCACGTGGTACCTGTATGCTGGGGACAGAGACAGGACAGTGAGAGGGTACAAAGAAATAGCCAGGAGGTCCTCTTCTATCTGCTGTTGAACTTCTTTGGCATTCTGGAGAATGTGAAGTGAGATGTCTTGTATTTTATTTTTCACCCAAAGGCTAGAGTTATCATAAATTCAAACTGAAATAGGGCCAAGTGAATATGAGTTATGAGTGAGTGTGGAAAAATACTGCTGGGCTACATATTTATGACTGTGCTCCCCACCCACTAATAACCTCTCTAGGGTTTTTTTTGACATTCCTGTTTCAATCTGTGAAGTGCTTTTCTTTCCTCGCTACCTCTGGTCACTTGGTATTGGAATGTTCTCAGTGAAGAAGGAAACTCTTCCCAAGTTCTTGCTTGTTTTCTGAGTTACGTAGCCGAGTTATACAAAAGAGCAGGATCTCTGGGGGAAATTTTGGAACCGTATGAACATGGCAGTCAGATCCACAGATGCCCTTTATTCTGCCTTTTGGGTATCTTTTATTGAAGAGGCTAATGAATTATTAGACAACTTTCTCGCATGAGCAAGCCAAAGCCAGACTCTTAAGCTTATGCATGCATATTTTTCATCCATCCAGAATAGCACAGATCTGAGCTCTTTAATTATCATAAAGAAGAGACTGTCCCTAGGCAACAGCTCTTATTTCACACTACCTCTTCCAGGAATTTTAGATAGCTTCTGCAACTTGTCACATCTCCTAATAGATGAGATTATGATTCTCTATAGCTCAGCACACTGTGTCCTGGAAGTTTGACCAATTAGGTTTATTCTTCAGCTGGATGAGTCAGCCCATACATACTTTATAACAAATGTTTAAATAGCTGTGTGTAGATGGGTTACAAGGAAATGATGTTAAAATAGTGTAATGGTTGAGCCGTCCGTACATAAAAGAAATTTCTTATATCGTTTTACTCCTCCACAGAGAAGCTATGACAACATTTTTTGTAAGCTGACTGGCAGTGATTTATAGACTTGCCTCCTCCAGACTATTTATGCCTTTGGAGTGTGTCCCCCTAGGAAGTTTCTGATCTTATATTGCAGTAAAGATGTATACCAAGGATTCTCAGTCTGGAGGCAAATAGTGTCTGGTGTTTGCCTTCCATTTTGTGTGCTTTGAAGACAGTGCATGTTACCATGCTTTGTCACCCAGAGAGGACACCAAGGTGCACTAGAAAAGGTCAGCAAATGTGATGACTCTGTCATTTTCCTTTGTGGGACAACAGAACTAACCCTCTACATTTGAGGTAGGGCTTACTGCTTCTTTTTGCCAGTAATATCCTATGTCACAGCTTTTAAGAACAATCTCACGTTTCTTTTTATCAGTACTGAAATGAGTTAAAACCCTCTTTTGCTTTTCAAGCAGATTATCGATTGAATGAAAAGCCTTGTTACTTCTGGAGAATAGGGTTTCCAGTGACCCTTTTGTCTTCCAACCAGTCCAGATAACAGAAATCAACTGGAAGCATTTAAAAGGTGAAGAACAGGTTTCTACACACTTTCTTGACTGTCACTTAGCTGAAGCTTGTGTTAACAGACATCCCACTAAAGAAGAAACAAGCTGGAGATTAGTTGCTGATGGACTGTGCTTGATCCAGCCAGACCCAGTGAGTGTAGGTAGCCCTGTGCTAGCCCAGAATTTGCCTAGATTTTTCTATCTCAAAACAGCACCAGAAAAGTTCTTGAAGTGGTATTTCAGCATGGGCTTAAACACGGAGCATCAGGGTGACACACGCCTGCCAGTTACTGGTTTTGCACAAATTGTTCTTTATTACACAAGTAAGTTCTCATGCAACCAGTTTGACCTCTATTATCACTAAATGCCACAGAACTATTAGTTACTGCCTGTTCAGGGAGATATAATTTACTGACTAGTAGCTGAGTGATAGTTACCTGCCATAGTTATCTGATTTCTCAAGTTTTCCACAGTTATTTGCTTTTTATAGTTCATTTTCTTAAGAAAGTTGAAGTTATTGGTCTTTTAGAGTTAGAATAATTAAACCATGTACTTGTCTTTAACAGAATAAGATGGGAGTGGGTGTATGGGGGAGAAATTGAGATATTTAACGTTTTCTTATGAGCAATTTCTCTACCTGGAAGAACCATCTGCAAGTATTGATTATTACTTCACTGAAGAAGGCTGGGAAATTCACTCTTTTTGCTACAAGTTGGCAAGATCCATTTTCAGAGTCACTGGCTATGTAATCTGTTCCTGTTGAGTATGCAGTGACAATATATTCCTTATCATTAGATCAACCCTCTTCTCCCTCCACCTTGAAACTGCTCTGATACATGCAGATCCAGTAACCAGAGGATGTAATAATTCACCACACTTCTCATCAGGTTCTTAAAATACAGTGGGACCCATTCAAATGTTCCTGTTACTGAAATGTTCATGCTGAAACAATTACTTTCCTGTGACCTAATGTGAAAGGCTTAGAAGCAAATCATTTTGTCTCCAGCCACACCCTACAAAACAGACATTGATGCAATAATTGTTCATTATCAAAAACACGCCAGTATCTGAAACACTTAGTTCCTAATTAAGAAAGATTTCCCTGGGCCAGGGCTTGATTTCCTTTTGGAAACAGCTTTGCTGAAATGGGAGACGCTTCCCCTGCTTGCACCACTAGAGCCTGACCCATTGGATCCCCAGGGTATTCAGCTGGATCTTGTCATGGAAGCAACCTCATATGGCAGGCACTGCAATCCAGAGGGAAGGATAGCCCTGGGCTTGTACACTTGTGGAAGAAGGTGGGGACCAGGTCTTGATGACTTTATTTCTGTGGGTAAGGTCTGCTGAGATGTGAGCACAAGGTGTCTGGGACAGTGTGGTGCAGAGAATTGCTGTGTGGCAAATGCCTGCACCGTGCTTAGCCTTGAGAAACGCCTCATTTCCCTGAATGCAGACATTGATCTACCTGCCCTGGTTCTTAAAGGGCACATCAGCATTGCAGCTGGGCAGGTGGCAGCTCTCCCTTGCTCTGCTGCCTACACATCCAGCCCCAAGTGTGACATTCCTCCCTCTGCTCCCCACTCCCCTCCTTCCCAAACTGCCCCGATTCCAGCAAACTTCATAGGATGTTCTGCTTTCACCTGCAGGCTGTTGCTTTGCGCTGATAGTTCTCCCTCTAATCTGCAAAGGAATGAATCTCAGAAAAATGGCATGTGGCTTTGCATTGTGCCCGTTCAATAGCTAAATAAATGTAAAGGTTCCTTTAATTGTTAAGTTACCACAGGGCAGGAGTAACTCATAGAAAGGACTCCTTTGAGTGTGAGCAGGACAATTTTCCTTACTGCTTTTTAATACTAACAATAACAAGTTACCATGGCAACTGCCACATCACATCAGTTATCTGGAAGATGCAGAGTGGCTGCTGAAAGATCCCATTACACTGACTAATGTGAGTGGTGCTTGAGGGAGAGAACACGCTCCAATACACAGAGATTTTTTTCTCACTTTGGTGATAATTGCTAAAGTGGCTGAGCTGTTGTTTCCAGGCTGCACAGCATCTAGAAGGACAAGGGACAAAGTGGAGGAAGATCAGGAAGGTGGCAGGCACAGGGGAGGAGCAGCGATAGTGTTCAGGGATCTTGTTGCACTGGCACCAGTGTTGGGCGTGGCAGAGCTGGGTCTGGCATCCAAAGAGGAACCTGGAGAGCTGTCAGTGCGGAGGGGTTGATTTCAGTCTCCAGACACTGATTTGGTGGCTTATTCAGTGCCTTTGGTAGTTCCCAGCTATCATCAGGCAGCTCTTTCCC
>NW_009953964.1:5975217-6052850 GCF_000747805.2 Chaetura pelagica
TGGACTCCAATGCAGGGGCATATTCTCTGACGGCTGTCAGGCAGCTGGTGGTACATCTAAGTCTTCTCCACACAGTGATGGAGTGACTTGTCTCTGGAGCCCAAGCTCTGCCTTGTCTTTGGATATTGACCCCTGCAATACAGAGGGTCAGAGTTTATCCTTTCTCAAAAAATCTACCACCCAGCCCTGCCTGGCCTTGTGTCTGCTTACATGTGATGCAAACCAGCACCTGCGTGGATTCAGACTCACACTTGTGGTGTGTGAAAGGAAGTGAGAAATGTTGCTCATCATCTTTTTGTCTGAGCTCAGAAATCATTCTTCTCCTCCTCTGGCTGTAATAAGAAGAGAAGAGGACAGATCATATTCGTTGTAGTTGGTCTCACAGCTTGCATGGAGGTAGATTGATGGAGCCATTTGTGACCATCAGTGACAATTTAGAGCTGGGAGGGATGAACCAAAAGTGGATTTGTGGCTCAACTGCCAGAAAGCAGATATTTCTGATCGCATCCCCAGGTGTGGTACTATAAACCCTGCAAGCTTTCCATTCCCCTGTCTGGGTAAACTCGTGTTTTTTATAGGAGTTACCATAATACCTGGCTTTCTGTTGTGGGCTAGGTCTGGAAAAGGTGAAGCCAGGGAGAGTTTACATGTCTAAAATACACACAAGAATAGTATATTTAACTAGATTTAACTAGAATGCTCTATCAGACTGGCTTGGGAACCACCTAGTAATGCATAGGAAAAGAAAAAAAAAGAAAGACATGGCTTTTATATGACATTGATTATTCCTTAAAGTATATTCTTGTTTTATATTCTTTGTTACAGAAACATACACATACAGTCTTGCAGAGTCAGAAAAAATACCTCAAATGTATTTTATTTTTGCGATCTGTGAGCACTGAGAGTAATCTGCTGAAGAGGTTTGTTCAGGGTTATTTTTTTTCTTTAATTGATTTTTGGAGAGAAGAAGTAAGTTAATTGCTATGCAGAAAATGTCTAAAAATGGAAGTCACAGAGAATATTCACATGACTAAGGATTCGTCCTGGCTGAATCTAAATTCTCCAAACCATGATATATTGGATATAAGGAGTTTCAGAACAGAAACCTCCACTGACTCTTTGTTTTGGAACAAAATGCTGAAAAAGTTGCTATGAAAAAGATTTTCATAGCAACTGCCTGGAGATACCCGTTGCACTAATTGCAAGATGTAATTGCAGTTTCAAGTTAGTCTGAAGGATTTCTTACACTGCATCCTTGTCTTCACCAACACAATGTTTCATTCTGGTACCTCTGCCACCCCCCAGGGCAATTTTCTTTCTGTGGAATGAAATACGCTTAATGTTGGTTTGGCTAATGTAGCAAAAGGGACCAAGTGGGATGGAAGAGGAAAGTTTTTTAGTTGACTGAAGCCAAGGCAAAGTTTATTGACCGTCATGAAGTGCATTTTGAGTGTTGTAGCCAAACCACAGAATGGTTTTTTTACCAAAAAAGTTAAAAAAAAAAAAAAATACTCAGGGAAATGAAACGCTTCACTCATACATTGTTTTTTTTCCATGTAATGTTTCATTCTCTCTACTTAAAAGCAGCACAGGCTGCTGATTGAATGTTAAACAGACCTGAGCACCCTCTTGTTAGTACTTGCAGATGTATTAAGCCTGTTGGGCCAGATCCACGACTAATGGAACTGGCCTCATGCCTCTGAAGGCATCATAGTCAGCTAGATTATTCATTTTTGTTGTTTGTTTTTAAAAGAGTAGCTTTTGTAATTCATTTGCAGCAATAAAACTTCATATTTCTAATTTAAAATGGAAAGGCTTTTAATTTACAAGTTACCCAGGGGACATTTTGCTCACCAAAGTTCTCACTTTGTCCTTGTATGAAGCACCCACATAGTAAGATTTTAAGATAAATGGGTGTGTTGAACCATAAATGCTGCTGTACTATTAGCTTTATTTCCTGACCCATGATGGCAGGCACAGATGCTGAAATGTATGTGAATATGTTGACCTTCTTGAGGTAACAAACTTCTAGATAATTTTTATTTTTTTAGCCACAAGGTTGCACCGAGCAAAGGTGTTTTAATATGTGCAAGCTTGACCTTTGAGTTCACTTTTATCTAAGAAGTCCATGGGACTGGGCAGTGGTCTTGGAAAGTTACCTTGTGCTCTGACATATAAAGAGCTTAAATTGTTGTGGGCATTTTTAACTCCAGACATCTGTTGTGGTGGCTGATGAGGCAAATGTGTCACATGTAAAATCAAAATAAGAAGAAAGTCATTGGAGGCAAACATACAGGAAAACATGCCTGGAGTAGTACCATTTTGAACCTTAGTCCAGTACATTAATCCTCAAGCCTGAAAGGTTTGCTTCAAAAATTGTCCTGCTTGTGGAACGAGGTAATTTCATAAAGCAAACAGAGATCAGCTTTCCCTTAGAACCAGCCTGATCCCTGCCTGTGGGTTGGGGTTGGTGCTTGGGTGGTTTTGCACACATAGGCCCAGAGAAACCCAAGCTTTTGGACACTTAGATGCTTGCAGCATTGGGTGGATCTTGCTGCAGTGTCTGTGAGTACCAGAGGGGAGCACGCTGTGGACCTGTGTGTGTTAGGTGTCAAATCAGGCCAGCAGCAGGGCAAGGAACTCAGGCTGCACCTCCCAGGTCTGTTGCTGTGTGTGAATCCCTGGACCCGTTCTTACCCGCAGCTCCTCACGCTTTCCCTGTACCATCCAATGTGCTGGAAGTGGGGAGAGGGCATGATCTTGCATGTATGAGATTCTTCAGAAGTTGAGTCTTGGCAGACAAAGGGTAAGCAAGGAGACGTTTTATTGATGACTTGATTTATCTTGTATTCCTGTTAATGCAATTTAAAAGGACCCTTGATGGGCTGAGGCATCTGTTGTGGTGTCCCACGTGAAGTGACTGGAGAAAATGTCACAGCCAAGACTTTGCACAATGCAATGGGAAATTGCAGCATGTCACTGATGAAGGGTTAGCTGTGGAGATGATGTGTCAGTCTGTTGCAATCCCACTAATTGAAAAACCATCTCAAATTAGTGATTTGGAAGGAAGCCTCTTCCAGCATTGCTCAGCTCATGAAATGGTGTGGCAGGTGTCATTAGGACCATGGGTTTGGGAAGAAAAGCACCTTTATAATCAGTGTTCCTGAGTCACTCATTTAATTTTTGGTTTTTGCTGCTTTTGAAAGAGCAAAATAACAAGGGAATGCTTATGATGGGTGCAAAAAGGAAGAAAATATTCTTGCAGGAGGAGGGGAAAAAGACCTTTAAATACCTGTATGGTCTGCCAAAAAGGTCATGTATTTATTTGGTGCTTCTAGAAACAATATTAGAGCATCTCAATGAGCCTGCCCATTCTGATGAAGGATTTATTTATTTATTTTTTATGGCAGGAAAACATAAAAAAGCAAACCAAACATTTACCTAAGTAGAAATTCACTGATGTGCAGTGGTGTAAGGGTCCTTATTGAAAATGGTGGCTTAGAATTTCCATAAGGAATGGAGGCTTGGAAACCCAGCTGTGAATTTTCCATTCAAGCAGTTTGACTTGGCACAGAAAGACGTCATGCAGAACACAGCTGGCACCAGACACAGTAAAAAAGATCTGAGGGTACTAGTACTAGTGCCTAAACAGCCACTAGAAATTATATTACATGATGCAGATTGGCTAATATAATTGAGCCAGCTAGTTATTGTGTGCATAATTTAATTATTTGACAAATTGCTTAGAAACATGGTGTTCTTGTTCCACGCTCATGCTGCACTCACTGTATAACAAGGCACAGAGCAGAGGAATTGCTGGTGGGTACAAAGCCATCTCAGAAGACAGGCATTTCTTTTTAAGATCTGGAAACTTAGAGAGGTTCACTGGTGTAGTGCAGTTGGGGTGGTGTATAGAGAGATGTGTAGAGCCAACAGGGACATGGCTGGGATAGCAAACTGGGTCAGAGACAGCTGGTGGGGTTTCAAGTGGATATCTTTGAGGCTTTAGGGTAGCTGGAGGAATAACCCTCTCTGCTCTTTGAGTCTTTTAGGCTTTGCTTTGTGTAGGCTGAAAAAGAATCCCTGCTACAGTGCAGGAGATGTGAGATGTTTTTGGATCCCAAGATTATACCATCCTCATAGATGGTGTTCAGTGTTTTTAGGAGAATTTGGTCTGAGTTGGTTTATGGTTATGAATTCTAAGATAAAGACCCAAAAGAAAAACCCCTTAAGCTTTGTGTAATAACCCATGAGTCACAGAGGAGTATTTTCCCTTAGCTCTAAAAATTTAGGTAGATGACTAAGGACATTTTCCTTCTACAGAGCATCTCCTAAGAGATGCTACTTAAGAATCTGGACACCATCTGGAATAAAGCTGTGCTGTAATAATAAAGGACAAATCCTACATCCTCCTGAACAGCAAATTACGTATTTTTTTTTAAGTTAGCCCTTCAGAATTTCAGAGGCTAAGCTGCTGCCATAAAATCAGCAAAATCAGCAGCTTATTACTAAAAGATTGCTAAGTATCAGAACTGAAGTGCCATTTCAAAGTGCAGCCTAATCATGTTTACCTGCAGAGCAGATCAGGCTGTATAATGGAGTGCTGGGCAATGCATCTCACCATTTCTTTCACTGAGTCTAAACAGTGGAGCAACTCTTCCTGGGGTGTATTTTTAGACATCTTATTCCCCTGGTCGACCCATCCAAGTGACCTGTCAGCCTGTGGCTCCATCCCTGCCTACATGTCTGGATTTTCTTACATTAGCAACCTGGATTCAAATGATGGTGATTCATGCTTGGATTTCATCCTGGCATACAGGTGGGAGGCAGCCAGGGTAGACATCTGGATCTGGGAAGTGCTCCTGAGTCCTTCACTTTAGGTGTAACTTCCATGTCAAAATCTGATGTTGTCAATCTTACATCTAGTTATCAGCTGGAATAAGTTACGGAATGAAGGGGGGGAAAAAAATCACCCTCCTGAATTTTTCACTTGCAAGCAAAAATTCTGAGGAGATTATGAATCTATGAACACATACTGAGATGCCCATACAGCTGAAACCTTTCTGCTGAGCATCAGGACCTCTGGGACTGCTCTTGTGGCAAACAGATTGATGATTTTGTGGTTTGTTTTTCTTCTTGCATGCAAGTTGCCTTGTGGATGGATAGGATTCCAGGTGAAACTATGGAAGGAGCCTTGTTGCCTATCCAAGCGTAGCTCTTATGCCCTTCTATGAAAATCTCTTAACAGAATTTCTGCCAAGTTTTTTTACAACAATTTTTGCCTCATTCAGAATCTTTGTTGTTCTATAATGAGAAAATTAAAAACATGAGAATTTATTCAACTGAGTTGCCTATTAAAGGTCACAAAATTTTCCAGCACCTGGTCACACTGAAGGTACTTTGGAGAACCAGGCACTGGCAGTGGCATCGTTTCCTGACAGACTTGAATGTGGAGAGATGAGACTGCAGGGCAGGAAGAGAGAGACTTCAGGCTTCTGAGGTCCCTTATTCCCATTACATCTGCTAAGACTAGGAAATCTGTGCAGAATTTTGTAGGGATTTTTCCATGGTAAATGATCTTTACCTGGGAATTAAACCGATCTCCTTCACAGTAGCACAGAACTGCTCACTCTGAGAGCATTTACTCTGTGCTGCTTAGGTGGCCGATTTTTCTATAGACAGCAGTGCTGTTCCTGGCTGCATTATCTTGGCTCTACTCCTCTTCTGAGTGTATATAAGCATGTATATTGTGTGCTCTCAGCAGCAGGAAAGGTGTCCAGAGTCAAACAACTATTTGCCAGCCTTAGAAAAAATAATCATGCTTGATATCTCAGAGGTGCCATCCATGCTGATGAAAATCCCTGCTTGCTAGCCTCTCACAAGAGCTGCATGAGCACAGAAGAGACAGTCTGTGCTGTTTTCTTCAGACAAATTGATAGAGATTGTATCATCTGTGTGCACCCTGAGAATTGCTCCACTTAGGTGGCAAATGGAGGGTGGTTTTGATCACCTAGGGCTTGTGCCTTGTCCACAAACAGCAGCTGGGTGTTGCTGAATTCCTCCAAAGCTGGACTGAATGCTGCTGTCTTCTCCCCAGTGAAAGGGCAGCATGGTGTTATTGCAGATGAGTTTTAGACAGCAGATGATAAGCCAGAGTATGTGCAGTGGTGGGATTGAGCTCTAGGAGTGGCGGAGTGGAGCACAGGGATTGCTGTGCTGCAGCAGACTAACTCAAAGTCATTGTAAGAACCCAGAGGCAGATGTGTCAGACCAACATAAGAATTTCTTACTCTTCTGAAGACACCTGAGCCTACAGAAGGTGCTGCCTGATTTTAGTGTTCTGTGGGAAACTAAAGGAGACTTCAGAGACCTGACTGCCTTTGTGTATCTGGGTCTGAATGACTGATTCATGCCATCAACTATGAGAACCCACGGGGGGGGAAGAGGGATTTGTGCCTTTTGTTTTATTAAGCCCTACTTCAAGCCATGTGGAAGGTCTCCATATGGATGTCTAATCTTTTCAGAATCTTACTGAGCTCCTTCTGCTGCCCATATTGTACAGAGTCAATTTGTTGGATTAATTGTTAATAATTTCATAGAATAATTATGGTTTGGGTTAGAAACAAACACCCATTTGCTTCTTCAGAAGGTGGTGCTTCACAGTTTTGTAGGATGTTGTCCTGTGTTTCACTGTCAGATGGCTTGCATTTAAATATCCATGTTATTTTTCTCTCCTTATCCATTTTTTAAAACTGTTTTTAAGCTGAGTGCTCTCAGAGTGTGACACCATCAGCGGGCCTGTGAACAAAACATAAAGGTGGAGTGACAAGCCCTGACACCAGGGCCATGATTGTAAGTTATGTTCCTCCAGCTGCTAATGCAAGTAATATGTGGCTTCAGTTGGGAGCAAAACCACCCCCACCCAGCTCACCAGCACAGGTTGAATGCTGAATGCTAATAGAGCCCTGGCTGCATCCAGTCTCCACTGGGGAAAAAAAAATATTTGTCAACTCAGTTCAAACAGTGCATAAATTTGAGGGAGCTGCCATCTGCTGACAGACCCTTCCCCCACCTACACTGCCTGAAAATCCTTCCTTATGGATGTCTGCTCTGTGCAGCAGTATTCCCGTCAACATCCATCTGGGATCTGCCTTTCTCTGCCTGCTTTTTTCCCCCCCAGATATTTCCAGAGAGTTCTGGTTTTCCAGGACTCTTAAGGTACCAAAATACCTCCCTGGTTTGTGGGACAGTTGGTACCAGCCCAGTGCCAGTGTGTAGTTACCTGCAGGCTGTGCAACTCAGCAGGTTTTCAGTATCTATGGCTCAATTTTCAGAGGGATCAGCAGCTCCCAGCCCTTGTTCCCTTCCATGGAGGGGCTGAAAGGTGCACACCCTCGCTGACAACTAAAGGCATAAACCAAAAATTTTTTGCAATAAGGAAAACAATGAGGAATAAAAATGTAGAAGCCTTGCAATGAAAAAGGCTATTAAAAGAATGCCCTGCTGTTTGGATGTGGCATTGTTCTCTGGTTTGCTTTTAAATAAGGCTTTTCATGTAGCTAGAGAGGGAAAAAGGGAATTTTTGATGAACAAATAAAAAATCATGTGCAGCTGCTCAAGTCAAAGAGAGTAGGAAGGGCACTTCGATGGACAGCAGGAAAGCCAGGTTAACTGGAACACCATTGTAATGAGATAGCATTACACTGGAGCAAAACCTAGTGGCAACTTGTGTCCTGTTGCTTGAGGAGGATGTATCTTTTTTTAATCTGTGCTGTTGAGAAAGTGCAACAGGTACTTCATCTCTGGGAAAGGTGGGGAAGAACAAAACCAGGTGTGCTTCTGTTGACAGGAGGCTGTCATCATCTTTCATGGATGTTAAAGTCCTTTTTCCATGCTTTGTGGAGGACAGGGAGATTTTTGGTATGGTAATGACATTCTCTCTTTTCCCTTCTAGAAGACACTCCCCTTTTAAGGGAGCTTTTGGGAGCCATATAAGACTTAAGGGAAGAAGCAGGCAAAGCCCCCTCTTCTTTTAACCACTTGAGCATTCACATGTGACAGATTCATGCCTGGAGCACTTCTAAGTTTTATCTGCTCACTAAATTTTATTTCCCCTCTGTGACTGTTTATATTGCTTAGAAACTGCCAAGGTTAATAATAATAATATTAATAATAATAATAATAATATTTATGTATTTGTTTATTTTTTAAGTGGAGCTTTATTAGGTATTGCAGCTCTGTGATTCTTTGGTGTTTGAATGTTAATGGAGCTTTGTGTGCTCTGGAATAGGTAGAGAGGTGGATCTTAGCTCTGGTGTGGCAAAATATCCAGGGGTGGATTTTATTTCCCTTTGAGTTTTAACATCTTATGTGACATTTCATCCCAGAGCAATTTTACACTCTGTGTCATCATGTGTAATATTGTGTCACGCTGTCATTGTGCAAGTGCATGAAATGGCAGGAGGGAAGTGAGAATGGGCTCAATTATACCCCGGAGGCAGGGGAGAGCTCTGTGGAGGGACCTGCTCCTGGGAGGTAATGAATTGGGTGTCAGCACTTTGTTGGAGCAGAGCAACAGAGCAGAGGGGAATTTATTATTTTTAGGGGCTCAGTGGGCAGACAAGAGGAAGGGAACCAGTCAAAGCAGATTACTAATGGCTGTTTCCATCGGCTGTGCATGTACGTGAGATTTAACAAAAGAAGGGACATTCATTCTTGCTCCAGACAGCTCGGCTCTCTTTTTCTGAAGGCTAAAGGAGGAACTTGGCCATTTTAACTGCCTCAGAGTGAGAAGCCTTTGAAGCCTCTTTGTTGGCAGCTCTTGGGGAATGCAGACACAGAATCATTCCGGGTGAGGGAGACATCCCACCGTTCAGGGATACTCCTCTTTCACAGCGTCGTCTCTGGGTGTGGTCAGTCCTGATAGATCCCCCTGGGAAGGAGGAAAGAGGGATGCAGAGGGGGAGAAAGGAACCAAGCGTATGCTTCTGCTGACATGCTGCTGTTGACGATGAAGATTGTATTTACTGAAGAAAGCTAGGATGAGCAATTTCTTATTTCTCAGGAGCAGGAGGTACTTTCCCACTGAGTTACCCTCCGTACACTCTCAGGTTGCATTCAGTGCAATTTCATTACCCTTTATCTCTTTGTTTGCCCCGAGCACAAATTTCAGCTCAACCCAAGCAAGATTTCTTTCTTTCATTAGCCATTGTATTTAGGGCAGAGCTGGGGAGCATTTCTTATTTTCTGAATTTCTAGCCAGGGCTGCCCTCTAAGCATTGGCTTTGCAGAGCAAGATGTATGTCTTGCTTTATGGCCTTCAGACTAACCTCAAAAGGGGCTTGTGTCATTGTCATCTTTATATTACTACATACATTGTTATTGGAGGAAGTACCAGGCGTAACATGCTCCCCTTTGTAATGGGGAAGAGTTGTATCAACATGTATTTTACAGGGGGAAATGCTCTTCCATACCGGGCAGCAAGGGCTGGGTTGTGACAGGTCTTCTTGGAGAGCAGTCTTTTTTTCCAGGCTTCCTGTTGGAAAAAGCAGAGTGCTGGCATACTTACTCCAGCAAGTCTGTCCTTTTGACTGTACTTTTTCAAAGTGACTTTTTTTTTTTTTTTCATTTTTTTGGGGTATAATGACTTCTTTGTGAGGTAGAAATCATGGCAAATTCCACTTCCATCTCCATTGAATCCAACTGAGACTTCTTCCTCTTCAGCACTATGAAAAGGGGCTTATGTTTCCCAGGATGGGAACCAATGGGCTACCATAAAGTTGGTCTAAAATATTTCTGTTAAAATGTGGAGGCAAGTGTGCTTTGATGGACCAGAGGTGTAGCTCACCTTTTCCTGGTCAGACTAGTGCAGTTCATACAACTGTACTTCTTTTCTGCCAGACACTTTTTCAGTGTACTAGGACTCTCTTACACATGTTCTCTGATGAGATCCAGCAGGACATGCTTCTCCCTCTGCAGCTGCCTTTTGCTTAATTGACCCATCTTGCAGCAGATTAGGCCCCAAGGAGAAGGTTAATATGAGCAGTTATTCTAAAAGGCAGGTTGAGACTTCAGTGAATTGTTCATCATTGGAAAAGCCAGTTAGCCCCAATCTTCTTACCTTTTTACACTTTAGTCTAAAATATTTAGATTTAACAAATAATTTATTAATCTCTCCTGCTAGATATTGTCTCCACACCTCCAGAGTTTTGAACTGGATGTGTTGGGTCAGATTTAACACCATTCATGCAGATTAAGGTAAATCTTTTTATCAAAAAAGCCACCAAAATTGTACATCTGGATCTTCCAGCACTGCAGATGGCATTGCCAGGGCTGCTTTAGCTGCTCTGAGCAGCAGTCCCAATGTGCTGGGTGTGGGAAGCTGATGCTCAGTCCCAGTGAGGCAGAGGAGGCTGGGGAGCTGCTGCTGCTGCTCCCTGTCCCTGCTGCTGGGCAGGCAACAGCTTTAAATGTTTCCCCTGTTGCTGTTCCCTCCCCAATCATTGCTGTGAGTTAGTTCATTTGATGAGGAACTCTGGTTTGCATGGTAACAGTGGAGCTCCAGGGATTATGATTATTTTTTTTATGCCAATCCAGATGAGTGTGAGACAGCAGTCCCCACAGGATGGGCTGCTGTCGTTTAGGCAGAAGTCCTGAGCCATTGATGCTGTGTTTGTGGAATTACCAGGTGGGACTAAGAAAGCTTGTGTGGAAGGGGAGAACGAGAGTGTGTTTGGAATCCTTGCTCAGTCCTTAGGGAGGACACAGCTCAGATAAATTCAAGGATTAGGGCTACAGACCAGATACCAAACGGGGGCAGGAAACTTGCTGAGCAACCTGAAAGGGCTAGATAAAAGGGAGCTATGGCAAAGAACAGGATAGTGCAGCAAAGTAACCTGCTTGGGAATGAGGAACGGAGGACTAATGGGGCCCAGAAGAAGGTGTTGTGTTTAGTACCTCTAACACCAGCATCTGCTTTTGGACATGCTGCAGGATTTACATGGTGGCCTTTGTCAGTGTTTGGGATATTATCCTTTTACAGCTTTGATAAACAGGAAGGATTCCCTTTTGCCCACCCTCCCTCCTGCAAGGTACTCAGGCACAACTGATCCTTGTTGTTGCCCAGAAGGCACAAAGGGATGTGTACTACAAAGGCTTCATTCTTCCTACCTGCTTGCCTACCTCTGCTATCAGAAAATCAGGATCCCACCACAGTTATAAGGCAGTTTATCTGCACAGACTAGACCTGGAATGTGACCTCTTGCTGCAGGTGGGTCCTGCTGGGCCAGCGGATGATGATGCTGGCTGAACAGCTGAGAGCATGGGAACACAAAGCCACCGAGAGCACCAGGTGCCTCAGTAAAATCCATATATTTTCAAGGTGTTAAACCCAGGAATGTGCACTCCTGAAGGTCTGTGAGGGGATGGAAATGAAGTGAGAATTCAGGGCTACTGTATCTAGCATTCATTCAATTACCATGCTTAGTTAAGTACTGCACAGTGAAGTGAAGACTGCAGTCTGTTAGGATGGCTGTTACTATAAGTCATTTAATTATGAGGTTGCTCATATGCCATTTTAACATATGTAGAGTAACATTATCCCTCTTTTGTAGGTCACTATTCTCATAAGTCTGGCTCTTGCATTCCTTGCCTGCATAGTGTTTCTTGTGGTGTACAAAGCCTTCACTTACGACCACAGTTGCCCAGATGGATTTGTTTATAAGGTAAGAAACTTCAGACGGATGAATTGCCTGAGATAATGATAGACTCTAATTGACTATATCGTTACAGTCTAGTCTGCCTTTTTGACCAGGCCAAAGAGAACATTTGGCAAGAATGTGTTGAAATGGGAAAACCACTATGGGAAATGTGGACTTGCATCTGCCTCCATCAGCTACTGTTACACTGTAATTGTTGGGATTAGCATTTGGTGAACACTACAGACAGATGTTCAGGAACAATCCCTCATTTTTGTGAATGGATTTATTGCAGCTGGAATCCTGCATTTGCTTCCCACACATTCAAGTGACTGAGGTTTACTGGCACACATTTTAATGCAAAGCAAACTCCCGGAGTGCTGGCACATGTATCCTTTGGAAATAAATCAGAATTTGTCCATGTAGATAATTTTTAGGTGCTTTTGAGCCTTTATCAAGAGCAAAACCATGTAACTCAAACCCATGTGCTGAAACGCTGCTGCCCAGTGGTTTATATTGAATATTCACGGAGAAATATTTGCTTGGTTTGTTGAGATTTAAAGTTAAAAAAAAAAAAGTTAACAAAATAGTTCACTGACTCCTTCCTGTGAATAAACTCATAAATTCATGAGTCTTGACCACACCAGGGATAGTCTGTGAGTTGGAATACGGAGTAAGACTTTTGGTATATTGGTCATTGTGAATTATTCCCTTAGGTTATATAAAAATAAAGTTAGGATGGAGTGATGAAATTCAGACTCAGCTCCAAGCCTGAACTT
This sequence comes from Chaetura pelagica, assembly GCF_000747805.2. NCBI lineage: Eukaryota > Metazoa > Chordata > Aves > Apodiformes > Apodidae > Chaetura > Chaetura pelagica. The sequence continues at coordinate 5,987,693 of NW_009953964.1, forward strand.
CTGAAAAGATTAAAGGTTTTGGACTCAGATTTCATCTAGTCACAATGAATTGGGAGGTGGGGTATCTCATGCTTTAATAATGATTGTACCTAGAACCTCTTGAATTCTTGGTGCTGCTTTCACTGTGGTGAATACCAACCAGTCCAACAAGTGTTACCAATTGGTTGCTCTTTTACAGCTGTTGCCAAGCACAGGGTTTTATCTGAGCAGTTCTTAGAACGGAAGTGTCTGCACTAGCACAGCAGAGATGTGTGGGCAGTGTCTGCACAGACAAGAAGCTCTGACGAGGGCTGGCCATTTGGGCCATGCTTCTGCCACCCCAAAGTTATCGTCCTGCTGGCCAGAGATAACTCACTGTAACAGAGCAGCACATAAGCAGCTTACTCTGCTTCTGCCTGTGCTCTGCTTGTCTGAGGATTAATTCTGGACTTCATTCTGCAGAGCTTTCAGTCCAGCATGTGATAAGAGCTGCTCAGCCAGCCCTGCTAGGGCTCCAGCAAGGGGCCTCGGACTCTGTGCATGCCAGTAACGTACCAGGCCTGTCAGACCTTTACTTTATAGTTCCTGTTTACCATCCATGGATGAAATCAGCCTGCAGTCAGGGTCTCCAATAGCAACAGGTTTTGAAGGCTCTGCCCGACTCTAAACTTTGTGCATTCCCACGGCGCTGGAAGCCAGGCAGGGCTGTGCAGCAGATGCTCTTGGTTGCAGCAAGTCTGAGTCAGACATCCCCTGTGCAGACAGCTAACCCTGAGATTTTTTAAAGCAAGAGCCTGAGGCTGGTGGGACCACTCTTCACTTCTCTTGCTTTCTCCCCCTTCCCAGCACAAGCGGTGCATCCCGGCCTCGCTGGACGCCTACTATTCTGCACAGGATTCCAACTCCCGGGGCAGGTTCTACACGGTCATCAGCCACTACAGCATGGCCAAGCAGACCAGCTCCCGGGCCGTGTCACCCTGGCTGTCTTCAGGATCGGTAAACCATGAAGCCAAGGCTGCCAAGACAGAAGGTCATTAAAGTTATGATGGGAAAAGTGGGAGGGTGAGGGAACAACACCGTGGCTATACTGCATTGCTCTAGCTGAGGGTGCTGTGCTAACAGCACAACAGGAATTAAAAAAAAAAAACCAAGTGCAGGAGTCATCTTAATGGATATTTCTTTTTGTGCATTGTTCTCGTTGATTTGTAACCAAGTCGAGCTCTTGTACAAAGGCATGTTTGATGTTGACTGTACCTTACGATGTAAAAATATTTTTAAATCATTGCTTAACTATTTGTTAGAAAAATAAATTAAAAAACAAAAAAAGCAAATTAGGGAAACAGCCAAGGAGGATAAAAGCAGCAAAGAGAATCCTGCAAGGTTTTATCATTGCTGGAAAGCTGTGACAGAGGCTCAATATGCAGTGAAGGAACAGCTGAAATCCTTTCAAGAGTAGGGGTAGAGAGAACCTGTTACAAAGACATGGTGATGTGGTTTGGCTTGCCAAAAGGGGGATATTTTGCTGTCAAACTGAATCTAGCATCAGTTGATTTGCTGATAAATACAAGCATCCTCTCCTTCTGCAAACACACATGTGCAAACACACCTCTGCAAGTGGCCTCAGTAAGTCCAGAAAAATCTGGGCATTTGTAATGAGCTGGTGCTGTGCTGGAGACCTTGGCTGAGTTCTGAGGCTGAAGTCCTGGTTGCTGTTTGGGTATGGAGCAGGGTGGAAGCAGCCAGAGGCTGCTGTAGTGACATAGGGAATATGCTTCTGAACACAGGACCAGAAGTCAGGAGATCAGGCCTTTTTTTTCTGCTGCTGACACAGATTTCCTGCATGACCTTTGGCAAGTTACACGAGACTTCATCCTTTGGGACCTCCTTCAGGAGGGTCACCAAGACACAAAGAAATTCCATTGTAAATTGAGGCTTCTCTCAAAAGTTGCGATAGTATAGAACAGCATTAAGCCTCAAACTTTCCAGCCCCTGATTTTCCCTCACCCATGAAATGGGATGCTCCTGTTTTCCTTCTTCAACTTTAGATACTTCAGTATTTAATATCATTCTAGGTAGAGACGGATGGACATAGCATGCTCTCAGAATACAAGGGTCCCATCGAACCTCTGCTTGCAAAACCAGACCAGATCCCAAGCTTAATCCAGCCCTGGCTAATGTAAAACATCCTCTCCCCACAAATGGCATGCACAATTAGTGCAGACTGGTGGGATTTAAAAGAAGAAAAAACAAAGGATTCTCTTATTTCAGAGCTGCAAGCTGTTGCTACAAAGCAGCTCTGCTCCTTGGTAGCACAGGCAGGTTGAGACTGAGCAGCAGGAGCAGAGTGCACAGGGAAGGCAAGGCTCATATTTGACTGATGCTGCTTTTTTAGATTTGTGGCTAGACTGGGATGGACATTAGGAACTGGCTCCTTCTTCCCCCGCATTGGGCAGTTTTGTCCTCCATTTCACATACATAGATACTAGAGGGTGCAAATGAGGGCAGAACTCCTCAGTCCTAACAGGCGTCATGATAAATAACTGTATAGTGTAGCTAAAAATGTAGTGCCAAATGCCATTGTCTGACTTCCTATCCTTCCTTCCCTCTTCCACCTGTAAATTCATTTCTCACTCAAAATGTACAAACCACCCCCTCCACCCACAATCCAAACTCCAGCAAACCACTGAACAGTTTATAATTTTGTGGTGTATTTTTTGTCAGTAGGTAGCAGAGACTGAAGTATTTTTTGGTGTAATTCTTGAACTTTTCTGACGGGATTAAAATAAAGTTAGATGTGACTGAGCGTCTCTGTGGCTCCGGCAGGTGGTTTTTCTTTGGCTTCTCGTGCTGTGGGCTGGGAGGTGACAACATGGGCATGTCTGGTGCTGCTGAGGGTGGCTGCAGCAGAGACTGCATCTTTTCACAGGACCCCAGGTGACTGTGGCTTTCAGGAGGCATTTTCAGAGCTTGTTATGTTCCCTGTTAGTGACTGGGGTTTTATTCCCTATGTGCCTGCCCATTTCACAATTGGAAATAGAAAAACAGTAATTGAACCCAAGGTGATCTTCAAAGGAAGTGGAGGTGCTTTCTGTTGGTGATTCTTGACTTTACGGAGGGACCTCCCTTCCCATTTTAAGGCAAATAAATGATAGAAACTTTGGCTGTCAGCAGTGTCTACTTTGCCATGTGTTCCTGATGCAAATGTTCATGTGTGCAGGAGCAGCTCCCTAAGAAGGGCTGTTAGACGAAGAGTGCTGCAGGGAAACACAGCTGACAAACCAAAAGCCTTTCTTAAGTATGAAAAACTGGAGCTCTCTCTCCAAACTCTGCAGTTTGGTTTCTAATGAAACCGCAACTATATTCATCTCACATTGTTCAGAAAGCAGATTGTATTTCCTCAAATCCTTCAACTCTTTGAAATTGAATGATACCCTGACATTAAATTTACTGATTCCCAAAGGCTAAAGAACATTTTCTGAAAATCTTTGGATGGCTTTCCTTCCAAAAAAAGAAGTATATTCAGAGTTGTGAAATTGAGCCACTGTAGAAGAGAAACCACTCTGGTGTTTGAGGTCATCACCTCAACTTGTGAAATGTATTAAATAAGGATTCAATGTGCTTTGCAGAATTGAGTCTCAGCATAATTTGACCATGGTATTGCTATTGCCATTCTCCCAGTAATACTCTAACTGTATGTTTACTTTAATCTAAAAAAACCCAGGAATCAGATCATTTGAATTAAAAGATTCTGGCTATTATTAGAGAAGTGAGTCAGTGGAGATAACCATTCCTATTTAATAAAGGAAGGATCTTAATCTGTATGGAGCAAAATGGAAAAAAAAAAAAAAAAAAAGGACCCAAGGAAGACTCAAGGGACAGCAAAAGAAACCAAACAACCCAACTCCAGCTGCAAGTTCCATTATTGTGAATATTATTATGGGTTTGTACAAGCTGCAGTAGAGCCTCCAAGATCACATATTTTAATCACAGTGAGAGAGAGAGGGAGAAAATTGAAATTGTAGTACATCTTTTTTCAGTCTTTAAAAGCCTCCTTCAGGGTTGATCATCTGGTTTCAATGCTGATTAAAATACTGTATTAGTGATAGTACAGCCTCATCCTGGCTGTCATCTCCCTGCGAAGTCTAAAGCTCCTGGCTGGTCTTACAGAGGAGCGTTCCTGTCAGTCAGTGCCTGGGAGAGGGCTCAGTCTCAGCTCTGAGTGGTACTGAATCCTTCCCTGTGCTTCTCTCAACATTTACAGGATGGCCAAGTCAAGTCAGCCCCAACCTCTTCACCTGTGACTGACCCTGTTCAGGCATGAGTCCCTTCAGGTGAACTTCTGCTAGCTTGCTGCAGTGGGCTCAGATTTTGACTTCTCCACCAAAATATACTTTTGGACCATGGGGACTGGAAGAGTCGATTTATTCTCTGAGACAGTCACGTAGGAGATGGGTGTTGGGACTGTTTGTTCGTCCTGTCTGGAGAGGTAGGAAGAGATGAACAAGAAGTGTCAGCACATGGATGAGCTCATCTTGCAGGTAGCAAATCCTGTGGAATGACTGGCAGATCATGTGGAAAAAAAATAGCTTTACTCAAGGTGTGGTGATTCAGGGATGGGAAATCAGTTGCCTGCAGCCTTGGCTTCAGGAGGGGAATGAAGAAATTGTGGCTGTTGTTGCCTGAGAAAGATGGAGAGGAAGGGAAGAAGAGATTGTTACCAGCCAAGGCATGGAAGCAAGAACTGCTTTTCTATCCTAACCCAATGACCCCAAAGCACTATATCCTGCTTGACTAATACAAACTGGCTTGTTTTGGAAAAGCTGCCCATTGTTGCTATAATCATCTGCTGATCACAGGGTGCCCCGAGGAGAATCATTCCAGCACTAATTCAAATCCTCTTGGACTGCTCACAAAAACAGTGTGAAAAAAGGAGGTACTAGTGGCAGGACCCCGTGGCTGGTGGGATGCACCACTGGCCAATACAGAGCTGTCTATCCAAGGTCTTGGAGGTGTCTTCATGCTTTGGATCTGTGTTGGAAAGACGCTCAAGGCGCTGCCAGTGCCTCTGTTATGAGATCAGAAAAGGAACATTCCCTGTTCCTTTGCATGTGATCTTTTTTCCCCCTTTATCCTCCCCTGTGCTTGCCAGCTGCTGCTGGTTTGTAATAATACCTCAAGTGATAAGTGTAAGGGTCATGCACTGAACTGTCTACAGTCACATTTTATACGATTAGTCAGGGTATTTTTTTAAAGCACCCTAATTATTACAGTCAAACCGGATTAAGCTTTTCCTCTAATAGATTTTCAGTTCCTGCAAAGTAGGCCAGAGAAAATGACTTACGGGAGGGGACGGGGGAAGGGAAGGCTCTTTCCTTCTGTCTCTTTTGCCTTTGTTTTTTTTCAAATGCCAGCAGTAGCAGGGACATTGCAGGGATCCACTGAGAGCCCTAGATGAGTGCCCAGCAAAGTCAGGGGTGCCTGGAACTCATGTCACCTGGACTGGTGCCTTTTGAGGGGCAAAAAAGGTGAAATCCTTTTGATTGAGAATGTTGCTGTATTGAGGAGGATGGATGACAAGTCATTTGGTGGGTTGTTCTGTCATGGAAAATAATGCATGGCAAGTTGAAATACAAGAGGTGATAAATGCAGTGACATTACGCCTGAAGTGTTTGTCACCTGGAGAGCCTGGGCAGGATTCGTGCTGAAGAGGCTTTTGTCCTGCAGACTGAATGGCAAAAGCAGGGCAAGAGGAAACAGAGAAACCTCTTAAGAGCAGATTACTCAGCTCATCCTGGCATGGTCAGTGCCCTGCCAGCTCTGACATGGTGGGATTGCCTGAGCCTGAGCCCTCTGCCATGGCAGGACCCGGCTGCTGGTGATGTGCATCTTCCCCCAGGGCTCCTGCCTGCACAGGGGCAGAGGGCTGGAAACAAAATGCCCCGTGGCTCCCCTGGCTAATCATACAAAGCACGAGCACTGCTGGTGTGGGCAGTAACGAAAATGCTGCAAACTGAAGCAGCCATTAATAAAATATTTACAGCACTCTAGCAGTGGTGTTTAGATGAATTGCTTCACCATGACAATCAGTGATGGATGGTGACGTTGTTCCTTGCTGCTCCCTGCCCTCCTCCATCAGCAGGGCTTATTGACAGCCAGTGTTCACCAGCTGCAACTGGCCAAGGAGAGCCCAGCCCAGCCCTTCCCACCCCGGGGGGGTTAAAAAGAAGCTCAACTTCATGGGGCTGCAAAGCCACCAAACCCAGCTCTCCTTTGCAGTCAGCAGGTCCATGCTAGCAGGTTGTGTTAAGCACACAGTGTAAATTTGAGGGAAGAGTCTGCTGTAGCAAGAGCAGAGATGCCCAGTGACAAGGCCAGATTCTGCTAGCAACTCTCCAGCCACTGCCTGGATGCTGTGGTGGCACCAGCTCTCTGCAGGGACCTATGCTGGGGGGCTCCACCAGCACCATCTCCCAGCTGGGTAAGTGCACAGCTACCAATGGGCTTTCAACACCCCAAAATCCCAAGCCCTCACAGTCACAAAATACCATCTCCAAAAGCTGCTTTGCAGGCTCATGGGTGAACCCTGCTGGACTGGACAACAGCCAGTGCAGGTGATTAGCTCTCCCTGTCACTCAAATGGAAACAACACTGCAGCATTGCACAGGTTTCTGCTAAACAGTTGCTCATTCTCAACCCCTCTAGTTGTGGCTACATTTCAATGGTGGGTAAATTGATTTCTGTGTATATTTTGTATGCCAGGTTATTACAATTACTCTTCAGGATCCTTTGGGATGAAAGGCTATTATAGAGATGAAAGCTCATTAACAATAAATATAAAGGGTCAAAACTCCCCATAAAAATGTATTAGAAACAGATTCTAGTTTGGAAATGTAAATATAGCACTTGGCAGTGATTCGGACTGGCTAGTCTGGTGTGCAAGACAGCTTAACCCACTAGGAAGATATGGTTATTTTTATAATAGCCAGAAGAATTACTGTGTGAATTATGGAGTTGTGGTTCACTGGAAAAACAACTCCCTCCTGCCATCAAGAAGAAAAGAATGGTTGGGGGAGAGTGAAATAAGGTAACTTCTTTTGTTGAAAATATAATTTTTGTAGTAGAGCTGGAGCATCTTTAGGCATTTACAAGTATAAACATGAAAGACAAAAGAAAAAAAGGTGAAGAGAGAACTTAAAAATTACAGTGAATAGCAATGAAAGTACCTAAAAAGTTTAAAAAAAGCAACATATTTCAAATATACTTTCACAAATTCATTAATGAAGAGGAAGCAGAACCTGCTTTTTTCCAAAAAAACATTTGATCCACCACCATTTCCAACACTTTCCAATACAAGTACCTTGAGCAATCTCCAGCAACCTCACACACGTGGGGGCGTAAATGAGCCCACATCTTACCTGTTTGTGGTTCTTATCATCCCCCCAACACACAGAGCTCACCGGAAGTGCCCTTTTGCTTTGCAGAGTCTCAGCTGCTGTTGTAGAGGAGCTGTGGTTGTTTCTGTATTTTTATGACAAGAGAGAATTCCCATGGGACTCTGCAAGGAGGATGCAGGAAAACACCTGGAAGTGGTTTGGAGGTAGGAGCTGCTCCATGTGTTTAAGCAGAACCAGCTTTTCAAACACAACCTCGTTAGTGTTGCCTGATAATGGTCAGAGCTTGTTCCCCTGGCTCATTTAAGTAGAGTTTTGGTTTGGTGCTGCAAGTAAGGGATATTGTAGAGGAACCATTTTTCTGAATCTGATCCTCAGCCTGAAGGTCTAAAAGAGAATAATAGAAGGAGAGAAGTGGGTTTATGATTTTTGCTGCAGAAGAGGCAGTGTCAGCAGAAGTGGGGTCCCACAGGGCTCTGGCATTGCAGCTCAGTGTGAGCTGACTCAGGCTGTAGTTCTCGGAGGTGCTACAGTCACTTAACCTTTAAAGATGTAGCATTCCCTCCTTGCTCCACGTTATCCCTTGAGAACCCATTTTTCTGATGGTTTTGATCAGTTGGCATAATCACTGAGACCTTAACATGAGTAATTAAGATGTTAGAGTCTGTGGCTCATACAAGTGACATTAATCTGTGCATGCTCCACATCCCTGCTGCCACCCTTCCTTGCAGCATAGCCTCTTGTCTGCTTAATTCTGTATCTTGACCTTTCTTTAAAAGATTAAAAATGAAGCTTTTTTTTTAAAAAAAAGAAAAATAAAAACAAGGCATGCTACTCTAACCTCCTTAAAATAAATAAACAAGGGGAGGAAAAGCCTGTCCCCACTGCATTCAATCTGCACTGCACAGCAGTGACTTCCTATAAAGAAGTTGCCATCTCTTCAGCTCATTTTATTTCCAGTAATATTTTGGCATGTATATGATGGAGAAGCTGCTGATTTTCACAAGGACATATACTAATAACCTGCCTGATGGAGGGAGCGCAGGAAAGGGCAGGAGGGTATGAAGGGGAGGAGAAAATAAAACATTTGTATCTCTGCAACGACTGGTATTTCAGACGTATCTGTGGTTGCTTCTGTGAAAGGTTATTATGAGGCCCATTAGAACCACAGCCGGACTGTGAGGCTTTGGGTTCACCATCAGAGTTTGAGAGACTGAAAGGACAACTGGGCTGCTGTCCTTGGAGGGAACATGGAAAAGCACAGCCAGGCTGTCTGGGTGTGCATGACATGCATATGTCCACCTGTGTGCACAGGGGTGCTCCCCAGAAAAAATCCACATACAAGCAAGAAGAGGCAACTCTGGCAAACTGTAAGTATATGTTCAAGAAAACCTCTCCTCCTGTTCCATTGTGACATTAAGGACAGGCAGCCAAATTGCACCTGCTAGAATTGATTCTGATTCAGTGGGGATTTCCTGCTGTTAAAGAAATGGGCCTTCTACTGCGGGCCCCATATATGTTTTATTGCTGCATAGAGGAAAACCTGAAGGTCCTAAGCGAACCCAGGGTTTTCCTGTGCTGCAGCCTCTGCAAACATGCTGCAAAAGACAGAGCTGCAGGAAAACGTGATTGAAGAGAGCGGGTGGGTGGCTGAAGGAGGCAGGAGCGGTTCCTGCACTGAGGTGAAATAACTCACCAAGGGCTGAACGATTCTTAAATGTGGTGGGGCTGGGAAGTAATAAACTGCAGCCCGAGCTGGTCACCGGGCAGGGAGGAGTGTCTGATGGAGGTGAGTTGGTTTTAAAGTGATTATCCGAGAGGATTTGCAGCTGCAGGAAGGACCCCCCTTCCTCTTGCCATGGCTGGATGGCCCAGAGTCCAGCCAGCAGCTCCGTGTGCTCCCAGCTTATCCAGGGAGTCTCAGCAAGGGGTGATTTATTTCAGCTCCTTTCTGCAGCAAATGGCAGTTGCTCTGGTGGGCAAATACTGTAAGGAGAAAATAAATTCTGCAGGAACAATAAGCCCCAAGTACCCAAGCTCATGCTGTGGCTCTGGGCCAGCAGTGAATGGAAATGTCAGTATAGAAGGCAAAAGGTTTCCAGGACTGTTTTCCTGTCAGCACAGCTAATATTGCACCTGATTAAAATGCACAAAACACAGTTATCTGTTACAAATTGCTCCTGTTTGTTGAAATTAATTAATGAATGGCCCTGGATGAGACAGGCTTGTATGTTAATTAGTTGGAAATTGCAGCAAATTTTTGTAGCAGGTTATAGCTTGACAGTGCATTCTAAGCATCAAGACTACAGGTCATTCAGCTCACAGTCCAGCCCCAATTTGGTGACATCTGTGCAATGTAAGTCAGTAAAAAAAGAACTGGGTTTTAAAAAACAAGTTGAAAAAATGAGACACATTCTTCATCCTCCTGCCAGGTCCAAGAGCGAGAGGGCGATGCTAAATGGAACAAGGAAAAATTTATTTATCCCTCATCCTTCTGCTTCTTATTTTTCTTTTGGGGAAAGTGATGGGATGGTGTTTCTGACCCAGGGGAGCAGGCTGCACACCCACCTTGCAGTTCTGGCTGTGATGGTGACAGCCCCATGTCATGGCACCATGAATATATCTACCTCAGTTTCTCCACGTGAGAGAACCTGATGATCCCACACTGGGCTGCAGAAGGGGATTAGTTCATGTTAGCAACCAACATGTAGAGGGCTGAAACCCCAACAAACACTGCTGTGGGCTTTGTATCCTGTCAGTGAATGCCTTTTGGCTGTAACAGGATTAAGGAATCACCATGAAACTGATAGAGAAAGAGCAAAGCCCTCCAAAACCAATGATCAAAAGGTTGTTTTCTAACTCTTTACACAAACACAGGGCAGAATAGATAACACATTTCTTTAAAACTGGCTCTTTTCAATACTGAATGTGTTCATCATAAAGTTTTCACTTTCAAGTAGGTTCAGATACCTCCACCTTGTTTTGTCCCTGCATTAAGAGTGTGGGCTCTTCAGGAGAGCCCTGGCCAGGCAGAGACAGGACCAGTGCAGGGGATCCTGGGGCACTCAACATGTTCATGAGGATTACAGTGAGGAAGGACAGGTTGCAGAGGGTGGGAACCAAAGCCCCTGCACTAGGACCCCACAGGTGCTACCCCAAAGAGCAGCAGAGAGAGGAGCCATGCCCGAGGTGCCACACTCTGCTGGAAGGGAGAGCAGGTCTTCAAATAACAACAGACACTCCTGGAGGGGAAATGGCAGCTTTTCATCTCCCAACTGGAAGTCAAGAACTCGGCAACTCCTCTGCACTTCCACTACTTATTGCCTCGCCTTTTTATTCCTTGGGTTATTTCACCTTTTCTGTTCAAGCCTTAGTGGAAAAGTCTGTAAGAAGTGGGTTTCCACCAGATACAGCACAGCGCACACAGCCTCTGCAAACCTTCGCTGCTGGTTTCTGTGGTGTAGAGAGTCTGGAAGTGCTGAAAATCCCACAGCATCCCGGGACCTGCATGGAAACGTGTGTGGGGCTGGGCACACTCTCCTGCATCACCTCACAGGGCTGAGCCACAACGCTGTATTCAACAGTCATGCATGATCTGGCTGCTCAAATACAGCTTCCCCTCCCTCCCTTTAAAGTCTGCATGTCTATGAAAACAGGCACAATGTAATTGCTCAGACAGCAGAGACCTGTATTTCCTACTTCTATCTCAAATCCCACCACTGGCTCCCCACAATCATTCCCTCAGAGAGAGCTGTGTAAACAAAACCCACAGCCCCATGGTGGAAGAAAGGCTGTTCTGAGAATCTGAGCAACAGCTTCAGTTGAGTGTTTAAACCTGCCTCTCTCCTGCCACGGATAATGAAATTGTTCCTGAGGGAACCCTTTAAAATCGACATAAGAGCAAAATGCAGGAGAGTGGTGGTAAGGGGGAAGCTTATGGAATAGAAAGAGAAGGAGAATGGCTGGAGAACAACCAGGATGGTATTTAGAGCTTTGCATTTCATCAGTATATACATTGGTCGATACAGCCTTAGCAATGATGACAGAGCAGAGCTTGCACAGCCCTGCGCCAAGATGAAGTCTGGAAGCAGTTGCTGTCAGCAAAGTCCCTGTGCCCAGGGCTGCACTGCTGTGGAAGGTGAAGGATCAGGCAATCCCCAGTCAGGAGGAAATCTGACAACCATTAAAGTAAAAAAACAGACAACAAATTGCGTCCTATTCAACCACTTGCCTTTGTTTAAGAGCTGTTCGGGCTCTACTTCCAATGTCCTCTAAGCTCAACTGTGAAGTCTGAGGACGTAAACTGGGAGACCAAACTTGCACGGTGGGCACCTCGGATGCAATGCCCTCTAGAATTTTATCCAGCAAAGTGAATTGCCCAGCCCTGAGTCACTGTGGGGCCAGGAGCACACATGCCACACAGCACAGTCCAGCTGGCTGTCAGCAGAGGACAGATCCTTGAGCTCAGGGTACTGCAGGGACCCAGTCACCTGTTCAGATCAGTTGTGTTTGGATTTAATGGCAGGTCTGGACTTAGCCCTCTGTCTTCCTTGCTTGGATTCTGCCTTTAGAAAGGGGTTCTCCCTCTGCATTAGCCTGGCATCAGTTCCTAAGGCCAAAAATGTCTGAGTTGGAAACAAAAAACTCACCAAGTTGTGCCAATTGAGAGCAAGGAAGCAGATGCCTGGGCATTGCCAGGAACGCTGGTAATCCAGCAGCCTTTGGCTGTATGGTTCTGCAAGTCAGATTTGCTGGCTCCCATGACAATGCAGACATTTAAATGATAGTGTGTTATTTTTTGGTGAGTTTCTTCCTTTTCTAGTACTGTGAATGGCACTTGTCTTCTGCTGATTGAGAGCTGCTGACGCAGAGAGGTGCTCCCGCAGTGGGCAGTGCGATGCACTGAAGCACCGTGAGCTTCAGCTTTGGTGTGTATTTAAAATCAAAGAGCACAAATAAGCTCTTGAAGAGCACTAAGGCTGCAGTGAGAGTGCTTTTTTTCTGGCTTGTATCTGCTGTGAGTAATTCTACCACTCACAGGAGTGAGAGTCTCTCTGTAATCACTTGTGTGGCGACCAAACAAGACAACCTAATTACTTTCACAGAGAGCATTTTACAGCACATAATTGGGTAGAAAGATGAAAGTTAGTTGGTGTGGTTAGGCTGCTGGTCTGGGATCCCTGATTTTCTCTGCCTGCACAGTGCTGAGAAGCTGCCTGCTGTGAGAAATAAAAACCATCACAGTCATTTTAGGGCAACAGCCTAATGCCACATTCTTTCTTGACTGGTGGAGAAACCACAGCTCTAGGTTAAAGGGAAAGGGAGAGGCTAGTGGTGTTAAGAGGGTTTGTTGCTTCTTACTCTCAGGGCTGTAAGACCCCTTTGCAAGGGCTGGTGTGAGCAGCATGGGTGGGAGCTGGAGCAGGTAGGCAGTGGAGCCCTGGGCTCGGCCCTCTCCAGCCACAGCAGTGGGTGCAGCCGGGGAGAGAAAGTTTCAGTTTGAATTCTATTTCCCTGTATTGTTTGAAGACCACTCAATTCAGCTTCCAGACAAATAAATAAATAAATAAATAAAGCATTGTAATTGAGATTAAACACTCCTGGTTGGTATCTCTCTCTCTCTTTCTCTTTCTTTCTTACTTGTTTGTTTTCCTCCCTAGCTACAGCACAGCTTCATTTTCTTCAGCAGAAATTGCTTCCGTGCTGCTTGTTTCTAAAGTCTATTCTTTATTTACTTTCCCTGTATCAGGACTTTCTAATGGCACAAGGAACACAAGATAAAGAGCATTTTTCCTACCTAAGCAGGAGGCCTGCAGGTTAGTGATTCCTTCAGACCATGGAAATGAGAAAGCACAAACTCAAAATATGTGCCTGATACAAAAGCGTCTTCCTGCAGGGCTATCTGACCTGGAGATCTCCTGGACATTCTGATCAGGAGCTTTCCTGAGGCCAGGCACAGCCACACCACTTCTTCCCTGGTGAAGATCAGGGGCACTCTGCTGAGGGATCTCACCTGAGGCTGGATTTTCTTTATTTTAAGGGATTAATTTATGTAATACTTGTGGGACATGAGATAAGTCTGTGAGGCTGCAGTTTGAGATCCACATGGACTGCCATTGAAAAGCATGTGTCCCCTGCCCACTGTGTGGCTTTAGTTCAGTGAGTTGGGGAGGGCAGAAGCTGCAACTCTCTGCTTAGAGCAAGAAGCCAAAGGAGCAGGAGCTCTCACTTCTCTTTCAGTCCATGATCCTATCCATTTGGACTGGGAATGCCACCACCAGCCATAAGAACAAGGCTCCATAATTGAATAAATGACATTTAAAAAATCCCCACCTGGGTATAGTCTCATGTTTCCTGTAAAGTCTGGCTGGAAGGAGAGCGAGTGAAGTTTAGGGAAGCTTTCAGTGTTGCTGTAAGACAATGAGTGGTGAGGTGTGCTAATGGCTCCCTGCTCAGGCTGCATGTTCCTCGGAGATAACAGCAGGCATAGAGGCATTATCGGATTAATTATCAATGTAATGAGCCTGTACTAGAAAAAGGACCAGCTACTGTATAACCCAGAATGGCTGCGAGCACCTGCTGACAAATGGCTCTGTGGAGAAATAAGAGGATATTACTGTCTGATCCCCCAGAACATCAAGTGTGCCAAGGCTATCAGATGTGTCCCAAACTAACCCTACCTCCAAATTGTTATGATGGCAAATGGGTGGGTGGTGACTGCTGAGGCAGGTAGAGAGGAGAGGAGTGTTGGTGCCCAGGGATTTTTGGTGATGGGCCTTACACACTCCATCAGCTGCCTCAGTGCTGCTTTCTAATTTGAGTGGTCTAGCAACTCCTGGGAAGTTCCTTTTCCTACATTTGAAGCCCTCCTGGAGCAGCAACTCACTGCCATGTGCTTGATGGGGAAGCTGCCACCAGTCCCACCCCTCTGAGTACCTGTGGCCAGCCAGGGAAGGTGTGCATGCCCACTTCTGCAGCTGGTATCATTTGGAATAGTTTTGCTGGAATGGTAACAGGGGGGAAGAATCAGCCCTTCACCAGTGAAACAAATTCCTCCAAGAAATTCCACTGTCTTTCCAGGCAACTATTCCACAGACATGCTCAGTTCTGAAGTGAGTGTCCAGATCTTCAGAAAACCTGAACAGCCACAATTACACCTGATGCCACAGGAGACCTGAACTCTTTGGAAAGAACATCCCTGTAGCTCCATTCCAGTGGGAAAAGGAAAACCTCAGATTCCCAAGGAGTTACCGTTCACCTACCATGGTGCCAGGTCCCCACAGTGGGGAATGTCACCTTAGGGCAGGTTTTTGGATGTTTTGAGATCAGCAGCAAATCTTCCATTGACTGAAAACCCCTAGATTTCCACTTAGGTAACTTTCAGATATAGAATTACTATTTTGAGGTAATTTCAGTTGTTTCAAATGCTTTTCTCTTGATCCTGCACGATGCCAAAACCCCTCGCTTTTAGAGTTTAGTAGTAAATAGCACCAAGGATGTATTTATAGCCTTCTAAAGCATTTTTCAAACTGGTTTTGGTAATTTGTTTACCAAATACAATATAGCTGATGGAGCAGAGTGGCTTAAGGGAATTTCAGCTTGTTCTAATAGTAGTCACAATGATTTACTCCCAGCTTCACCACTAATGAATACTACACTCATCCCAAATATAATGAGACAGTTTTTTGTCTCATCCTGGTATTGCCCTTCAGAATTTTCTTACTAAACGCATATGTATTTCTCAACATACTCTAGAGATACTAAGGACCAAGCCAGTTCATATGAATGGAGGATCTGGCCCTCTGTTTCTTAATAATTCACAACATTGATTTTTTTACCCTGTCTGTATTCCTGCAATCTCCTACAGATTTTGAACATTACATTGTAAACCCAAACTGCTGCTTTTCACTGGGCTGCACTAAGATCTATTTATCTAATGCAGTCCTATAATTTCTCTCCTCGAAGGTCTGTTTATGCCAGCTATAACTCTCTTTAATAGTCTTGTCCATTTTCAGCAATTTTCTCATTCAGGAGCTAAGCAAACAGACAGAAAACTGTTTAATTTGAGGAGGTATAGAATTAAGGCAACTATTATTTCTCCTGTTGATTGAAATATTTTATTCTCTGCTCTCACCACCACCAACTTGCCAAACACCAACACAAGGTACCAGAATAATCACTTTTATCCTGTATTAATTACACAAGTGTTCAAGACTAAATCTCTGGCATTTCAGAAAGAAAGTGTACTTAAAGGATCACTGATGAGGCCTGAGGCATGACACATTTCCTCTGACCTTGCTCTGTTTGAACTCATCTTCATCAGTGTTGTTCCTCAGAGAAGAATTCCCAGCCTTCTCTTCCTAAACCCTGGTACCGTGCAAACCAGGCTGCACAGACCCAGCCTTTGTGTATAGTAATGCCATCTTGGGGGAAAAAAACCCAACCCAATACTTATTTTTGAAGATTAGCTGAGGTTTTCAGTCAAGTTTATACTGGAGAGTGTGTGTGCAGGGAGGAGGTGGTGAAGGGGAGTACAAAGTTGGAGGAGGAGTTGGAAATGGAGGACTTTTCTTTGACACTTTCCTTTTCATATCATCATTTCCCTCTTCCCAAGTACCGGAAAGTTTGGCACTTCCACCCACCCCTGGTTGGGGGGGGGTGGTAGGAATAAAAGAAAGATTTTTTTTGTTGTTGCCTTTGTTCTAGCTGGCTCTGCCATGCTGAGACTGTATCAGCATTAAAGTTCCCCAGCTGTTACTCAGAATGAGGTACAGGATATTAAAAAGCATTTGTGCTGCTCTGAACCATGGGAGACCCTGAACACCCTAGAACTGCTGTATCTCCCAGTTAGACCCAGTGGGAGCTCCTGGCACGTGCCAGCCCCAGCACCTCATGAATCAAGAGGGGTGGGCAAGGCCTGGACCCTGATCAGGGTGTGAGGGAAAATTGGAGGAGGCAATTGTGTGATATGAACCCTCTCGGTTACCTTGGTGGCTTGTCAAGGAGGAGAAGCTTCCTGCCCTACTTTGCCTATTCTGCTGAAGCTGGATGTGACCTTGTCAGAGGAGCTTGTATTGCAGCCCTGTGGTATATGATGGATTCACCCCCCCAAATCAATGTGTTTGTGTGTGTGTTTTTGTTTGTTGCATATTAGGCTTCAGTAACATTGCTCTTGATCTAGGAGGCAGGAAAGGGAATTGTGGCATGACTTGCCTCTGAGCCTTCAAACTGTGTGAGTCAAATGCAGAGGTGTCTCCATCACATGTGGTTGTGGAAACATCAGGATTGCAGAAAAGCAAACAGTAACCATGATCAGTATTTGCAGTGTAGTTCCTGGACCTGCACGCAGAGTGGGTCGGGGATGGAGGATCCCAGCCCACCTGAGAAACAAGAGTGAAGGTGGCCTGGAAAAGCTAAATAGCCTAGACGTGGCTATGAACAGGGGATAGGAGAGGGAGGAGAGATTAAAAAGCCTTCCCCTGTATCACGGTCCCAGAGCAAATGAGGCAGCTGTACAACATACCCATTTATTAACCCAGCTTGCAGCAAACACCTGCCATTTTTAGACAAGAACATGTATAATGTAACAGACTCCCATTCCAAAAGGAGAGCTCAGTGGGAAGCTTTGACTCCAAAGCACTTGGCTGGTATTTATAATTGAAACAAAGGGTAGACAGGAGCTGTGCTTTTGTTTACAATTCAGATGTTTGTGCACCTTGCACAGGCTACTAAATGTGGCTTTGAGGACAAGGCTGGAGTGAGCTGTACCAGCCAGCAATTCTGAATTGCTGAGCACAGTGTTTCAAGATAATTGAAGCAGTGAGTCTAATCACCAGGACAGGAGAAAAGGGAATGGCAATGGATGTGCAGCTTGGTAACGCAACTGGGAGCATGACATCCTCCAGTGATGCTATTCCTGGCTTGCCCTGTTTCCAGTTGGTGTCACTCCCACGACAGTTGTCATTAGTCACTGACTGTTACAAGGGCACAAGCACAGGGAATCCTTTCAAAGGATCCTTTCAACTTTTCCTCCCAGTGTCACACACTGCCATCCATACAGCTGCCAGAAGGGCTCTGTGGACCCAGTTTCTCAGTCGTGTGGTGTGATACCTCCTTCTTGAGATCCTGGGCATGTGTAAATAAGTGGCACTATTTTTACACTTCTCATCTTTTTTTACAACCCTTACCAAGTTACATTCATAGCTGCAGATGTATATATAGATATTTTTCTGTTTCCACTGAAACACTGAGTGGCAAAACCCACAGTACAGCACTATCATATCTTGCTAACCGTGTCAGGACCTTTAGTAAATATATTAGGAAAAGCACTGAATGAGAAATTCCATTATTCTTATCTTCTTCTTTCCCTGTCATTTTGTCAGGCTCACAGTGTAATACACAGCTGGCAGAGTGTCCAGTACTCAGTCCTGCCACATGTCATATTGTGTTTCATATCTAATACACCCTGGAGCACACCTGCATAGTCAGGATCACATCTTTCTACCTTTTATCTTTTGTTTTGAATATTGGGACAGACTTGTAGTTTTTTTTCTTTTAATCCAGACTTGACATGACTCTCATTTGCCACATTATTTTGTAACATGGTCTTTTCAGAGAAAACCACCTCCATTCTGGGGTTGGTTTTTCCCATTGATTAGTTGTGCATTTCTCACCATTGTCTAATAGCTGTGTCCATTTACAATGTAGCCCTCATTTAGTCCCAGTACAAAAGGACCAGTTAGTCTATTGTCCATCTTTGGTAGTTTACTACCATTATATGCTCCAATTCTGCAGCACCCACACAGCTCTTCCTCTGACCTTCCTGTCAGCACAGAACATTTTCCTGTAACTTCTTAACAATCCTTCTATTTAGCCTGTCTAGTTTACTCTTCAGCTGAATATCATATATGTGCTTCTTCCCTTGTCTACACTATGTATGTTAAACTTTAGAATTTAGCAAATTAAAACTTAATTTTATTTTACTTAACAGCTTTTTATCCTTCTGAGGAGCTTTTAAATTATTATACAAGTCAGTTCTCTCAGTATACTACTAAATGGTCCTCCACCACATCTATGAAGGACTTATTAATGCCCACACTTGTTTGACCTCAATATTCTTCCTGTATGATTCAGAAGAAAAAAAAAATGTCTGCAGTTTTAGTCATAAATATGTCAGCTCCTTAATTCCAGATTCACTACTAAAATAAATGCTTTTAGCCTCTCTTTTTAAGGAATTAAATAGTCCTTTTTTTGTATGAGCACTGAATCCAGCATTTAACTTTGTATAGATATTATTATAAAAAATGCTGCTGCAGTTCTTTTTCTTTTCCTCAAGAAAAGTCAAGAAAAAACCTACCCATTTCTATTCCTGGTATAATTCAACTTCCATTTGGCAAAAGCCCATCACTATGGTAATGGCACCAGGTGTGATGTGCTGCAGCAAGGAACCAACCGAGAGAAGAAAGTGCATGGTCGTGGCACCAGCACAGCAGCTCCAACAAGGGAGGAGGTGTCAGAGGATGGGGGCCCCTGTCTCCTTTCTCCCCTGGAGCTGCAGCACAACCATTGGCCCCACCAATGTGCTTGTTTCTGCCTGGGAGGGTATGAAAGGAGCTGCCCCATCCAGGCAGGTTGGTTTGACCCACCTGCTGATCTACAGCTGCCACCTTGGGAAGGCAGGAAGAAGCAAAGTGGGCATCACGTTTCCCCGTCTGCAGGTGGTGGTAACAATTTGCAGAGCTTTAAGAAACTGTTCTCTTTAGTTGGATGTCTGTCTGGAAGCCAAGTTAGCCTAATAACTCTGATTGCTAACGACTGCTGCTCACCAGGGACAGTATTAGTAAGTTCTGCTTCTCAAGGGCACATGAGGAACTGCCGTACAATTGAAATGCTGCTCGCTGTGGGGTGCAGAAAATGAGCCCTGTTCCTTCTGTGTCTTTATAATGTCCTGCTGCTTCCAGGAGTTGTACCTGAAACCCCCAAAAGAAGAAAAAACAGCCAAAATGAGCTGCCCAGCCCAAGGAATTAGCCAGGGAGATACCAGAGATGGCTTTTTGAAGGAGTAAGACACATGAAGAAATGATAGCTTAGTTTGCTTCCTATTTATAATCCTCTTTTTTTTCCTCTGATTTTAGGGTTGTTTTTTTTCTTGTGGCCTAAATACAGTGACGGTAAAAGGATCAGGCTCAGCAAAGCCCTACAGTGCATTCTTACCTCTGTGCTTTAACTGAAAATGTATTTAATCTGGTGCTGAATGAGATTCCTAATCCAGATGAGGAGGCTGATGCAGCTGCTGGCTGGGCTGGAGGGAACAAAGACTGGAGGGGGAAGCTGGATGGGGTGGGCTGCAGTAACCACAGTTTCTCCTTATCCTCCAGAAAATCCACCCTTAGGCAGTGTTTGATGGATGGACTCCCATGTTCACCACCCTCAGCAGGGATCCTATGGGGACCCAGTTCCTGTGGGTCATAAAGAGCTCTGAGACCCTCAGAGGAGACATTGCACAAAATAATGCTACGTAGTTGGTGTGGGCAGCGTTTCCCAATTGTAGAAGTGTAGAGGAGCAGGGATAAGCACATCCCACCACACAGGTACCCTGAGGAGCTTATTTTAAGGCCTTACAGAGCTTTAGATCAGAGCAAAGCCCTGTGCTGCTGCTGCCCTGTGAGGTGGTTTGTGGAGGGCCACCTTGCAGGTGACCTTGGGGTACTGCTCTGTGGCCCATGAGGGTGGGAGCAGCAGTGAGGCACTGCAAGGTGCTGCTGGGGCTGGAGAGGAGCTGGCTGCTCACCTCTGCCAGGCACCAGGAAGAGCCCAGATTCCTCTGCTTTGGCAGGGACTGGGAAGAAAGGTGCACAGGGCAGAGGACAGTGATAACCTCCCCTAAGGAGTTGTCCTCAGGAGGAGAAGCTTTACAGGTTTCCCCTGTGCAGCTGAGAACAGCCAGGAAAGAAAGCTGATGCAATAGTGCAGGGATGTTATTAATGGAGACCCTGCAGTTACTGAACTTTGTAAGGACACAAGGAGCACCCAGGAGACATTGATGCCATGTGGACCATGAACTTGGGGATTATTGCTGCTAGCAGAAGTAAAAATTTGCCATGTTAGAAGGTAACAGATTTGGCTGAAGAAAAGCAAACTGTAGCATGGAGTTCAGAGGATGGGAATTAGTGCCTCTAATCAACTGGAATTTCTGCCAGGCAGGGATGACAGAGAAATGGGGAAAACACCAGACTCTGAACTGTTTGTTGCGATGCCATTTCACCCATTTCCTTTGAATGGGGTCATCCACTACAGAAGTGATATTCATTCAACCCTTTCCCTTGTTTATGACAATTCCTCTGGGTTAGGAAGGAACAAGATGATGTTTTACTGTCTCAGTTGAGCTATCACCTGCTGCTCAGCCCTCCAGAGCCAAGCACCAGAACTGTCCTTACAAAGAGAATGTCAAAATTAAGCACAGTGCTTGGAATACAAAATGAAAAGCATAAGCCATTCTCCTGCAACTTTTAGGATGGTTAACAATGTGAGCATGGATTTATCCAATGGCCACTTTGATAATATACTTCACACACTCTCATCCTGCAAAGGACTGAATGCATCCTGCAATGAGGGGAGGATCTTAGACTCCCCGTGCAGAGCTGAGGACACTCAACGTCACACAAAGAGGGGTCCCCAGAACTAATCCTGACAAAGAATTCTTGTAGAGAATTAGCCCTGGAGAGCTTTGCCTGCAATGAGGTAATTAACAGATCATAGGACCATGTGGGACAGTAAAGACTCAGCATACCCAAGAGACCAAAAGGGCTGTAAATTCTGCCAAGGCTAATTTGACTGTGATACATTAAAATATGAAGTGAGAGAACAGAAATAAATAGGTTTAGAGTTTCTCATACAGCAGCTCTGAGCTATTGCTCTTTTCTACCATCTGAAATCCCGCAAGTGATTGTTTTTTAGATTATTTTTTCACCCTCCCTTTTTTGATGGCTTGGTTTGTGCTACATCCAAACAACTCTGGGGTGTATGACTTCCAAGAAAGCTTTTGAAAGAGTTAATAAATGTAGTAGAAAATAGTTGTGAACAGTAATAAAAAAAAGTAAGAAGAAAGCACCATCTGCCTTTTTTGAATGCACTGCTCACTAGGAAGAACAAACGTATGTGCAGCTCATTTTGCATGAAGGAATTACGAAGAAGAAGAAAAAAATCCTCTTGGTCTTTGTCCTGCCTGTTCAGGTGAGATGCCCCACCATGCAGGCTCTGCTTCTTGTTTCAGGTATAGAGGGTTGAGCAAGTTGGAGCTCTCACTGGCCTTCCTGATCTAAACAGCATAATTTCAGTTAAAGAAATGAAATAGGATCTGCCCAGGATCTCAGCCTGCTGAGCTGCTGCAGAACGGACAGCAGTGCTCTGCCCCAGCACTAGAGGTGAGGTGGCCTGAGCAGCTGGAGTGTAATGTCCTCTGCAGCATGGGCATGGGCAGCAGCACAGCAGGTGCTGCCAGAGGCAGCAAGGACATTTAACTGTCCCTGATAAGACTTCTGACAGCAGCCATGAGAGGACCACTTGGGTTCATTTGCCACTTGGTTCCTGCTAACTCTGGTATTCAACTCTTCCTTCACAGGTGCCTCCTGCCCTGTCTTCTCCAGCTTGTTCCCTCCCTCCCATTCCCCACGTCCTGTCCCCTCCTGCTCTTGCTATTTCCTCCTTCTCCCCTTGCTGTTTGCAGGGCACCATTGCACAAAAGCAGCTTTTAGGTCACCAAGATGCCATGAACGGCCAGCAGCTGTTAAGAAGATATTTTTCAGTGATGTATTACAGAAATGTCAGCTAACAGAGCTTTAAAATTAACGTTGTAAAGGGGTTAAAGGAGATTTTCAAAGCAGATCTTTATTAGCTACAGACCCAAGTCATGAAGTGGCAATCCTACTTAAGATCCAGATTTCAATTTCCCATAGTTCTCATTTAACCCTTTTAGGGCCTAACAGCTCTACTTGTTTTCCAGCACAAGCCCTTGTTCAGTATCTCCAGGAAAACCAGCCAGAGAAAGTTACAGAAAACCTTCAGAGGAAATATGTAGAGCTGTCCACTCATGTTACAGCAGCTCTGAAAAGATCTAGATTTTTTTGTTGCTATGTGCTTTGTGTATGTGTACTATGATTAAACAGAGCAGGGATAGAGAAAAGCCATTTTGACTATTCCCCATCAATAAGGCTGAGAACTTGTATCTATATAAATGTGGTGGCTTCAAAGGTCAGGACAGGGGAGATGTGAAGAGAGAAGGAAGAACTGCAGCCAGACCTCCTGTGTTCTGGCTTAGGGATTTCAGTCTGTCACCCTAAATACACATCCAAGATGGGTGAGGAACATACAGAGAAGTTATTGTCTCATGGGAACTCCTCTGTGTTTCCAAGCAAATGGAGGAGAAATGCTCTCACATGGGTAGTTTTCTGCAGGTACAGCAAGAAGCCATTAACTAGGACTACCCTGCAAAGTACCCATTGGACTCTGGTGGCCAAATCTGGCAAAACTTGCCTGGGCTGCTGTCACTAGTTTTCCCACTTGAGTGAGTCCTTATCTCTTCTCATTCACTCAAGCTGATATATTGCTATTTTTGTCACAAAAATATTTTCCAGCTCTTCCTCATTCCCTTCCTCCTCACAGCCCCAGAGCTGCTGCTGCTGCCTGAGTGCCTGTAGGATGTTGACTCTTCAATCTGGAGGTGTGAGGAATTGCTGCAAGGGCAAATGGATCATGGAGAAAATTGTTTTCTTTTTGTGACATCTCTGTTTTCTAGGAAGAGGCTCAGGCAACTGGGTGCATTGGCTGAAGACATCTGTTTGTATGAAATACTGCAGCACACACCTGGCTCCTGGCATGCGTGGGTGTGCAGGTGTCATGTGCTGTTAGATTTGCTCTGTCATCAGAGATGCAGTTTGTCATCCCCCTGGGGACAAGCTATAACTTCCTTCATGTTAAAACATGCTGGAGACTTGGGGCCATATTTTCTACTTTCTTTTTTTTTTCCCCCCTTCTGATGCTGATCAAAAGAGTTTTTACTGTGGAGTGGTTTTCTTTGGTCATGTCAGCATTTGATATGACATAACTCCCAAAAATGGGACATGGAAGAAGGGCAAATTGGCAGAACAGACATGTTGTCTTAAAAATAAAAACTGAAGTAGAAATGTTGGCTCTTTCATTCTTACTGGTTTTCCAGTAATGCTATTGTGCATCAGGCTTGCATGCTACAAGATGGAAGGCAGTGCATTTTCAATCTGATAAATAATCTGAAGTCCCAAATTCCTTCATCAGAATGAAAATGATTAAGACTTTTAGGATCACTTCTAAATTAACATCTTTCTTCATCTTTTCTAAACCTCCTATTACTATATTGTCTGGATGCCAACATGAATAATCCTTTCTCCAGAGCATCTTCATAAGACTTCAAACATTTATGGAAATAAAGAAAATAAACCTAGTTATTGTCTGAATAATCTCTCGTTTATTGATGGAGACAACTATGTTCATTTTTCCTGCTCTCTGGTGATTAGATTGTGATAAACTGTGACATTTACTGATAAACTTGATATGGTTGATTACATACAGCTTAAAAAAGTGGCTATCCAATTATTCTTTCATGTGCTGGTGGAATGCATTAAGCACTTGTGAAGGATACTGCAATGGCTATGAAGCAAATAGCACTCTCTTCTCCAAGCGGCTGTGACAAATGCAAAGGTCACATATGTTCCCTGGCCCATGGATCTCATTTTTGTTTTCTTCCTTTGTTTCCTATGTCCCACCAAACCTGAAGGCCAAGTCAGAACTGTAATGAAGACTGTACATTGAATGAGTAGAAGTTGAATGTAGAGACAGCCAGGACCAAACTGGGAATGCAAGAGAAAGCCAGTCTCACATGGAACACTAACAGGTACATTAGACTCCACATAGGCTGAGAAATAAACATTAACCCAAAACTTTGCTTTGAAGGAGCTGGCTGATGGATTTCAAAGAAAAATACTCTAAATGACTCCTTTCTTTAGTCAGATTTGCAGTTTCTACCTTTTAACCCAAAACAAGGACAGATTTGCAGTCACATAGCTTGCGATGAGAATTGCTGGACAGAAACTGCACAAAGGTTGAAACCAAAGCCATGGCCCTGTGATGAGCAAGGGTCTCTGAGCCACACTGGATGACCTGCATTCAGACAAACAGCAGCAAAGCAGCTGTAATCCAGCCTCCTTCCTTTGAGAACAGCCCCAAATACTGGCCTCTGAGATACCTCCAAAGATCTCCCAGATCTGCTCTCATATCAAAGATTAATTGTGCAGCTTTACCCATATCCCTGACATTACACACACACACACACACACCCTTGTACTGTGACCAGCAGATTGTCAGTGTTGGTAGAATGGGAGGCTGACAACTGGTCATGACTTTCTGTCTTACCTAGGGAACATGGTCTTCACAGCCTAGGTACTCTGAGAAAACAGACATCCAGGGACAAGTGATCCTCTGGATTTGCAAGCCATCTAACATTTCGTTTTTCTTTTGGTAGGTTCTCCTCATTTGCCTAGTTCTCTTGTTCATTAAGAAAAATAATCTTTATTATCAGGAGTCTTCTGTTATGAAACATGAATTCTAGAATGTAACATTATCTTGGCAGAAGTAAGAAGGCATCTGGGCCAGTCAAGGAGTGAAACCATCCAAACAAAGTGATCAGGATTAGTTTCAATGCGGTACGAAATCAGCAGGCCCCTGAGGGAGCAAACCATGGGACGGACTCAAAAGATGGCATGTAATTAAATTCTTGGCCACGTGTGTGCAACGTTTAGAGGAACACTTTCCTTTGTCCTTCTCAGCTCCTTCCCCTCGGCAAAAAGCCTGCATGGGTTTATCTGCCTTGGCTGGTGCTCTGAGCTGGGAGAATGGGGGCTGCTCTGAGCAGATCTGTGGCTTTGGGGAGACAGCTCCTTATTCCATGTATTTGCTGCTTTCCTGATTGTGTTTGAGTGTTCAGCCCATGCATGACACCAGGTTAAGGTTAATTCAGAAACCAAGGTACTTGTCCCTGCCCCTGGCCCTCAGCTGCTGGCCTCCTCTCCCTCAGGTGTGCAGCAGGTCACTGCCCGTGGCCCTGCAGCCTGCAGAGCTACAGGAGGCCTGGAATAATCGCTGAATGTACTCTGCTCCCTTGCTGTTTCACCACCTGTATTCCCCAGCCTTAGCCTAGCAACTGGAGGGTTATACACAATCCTCTGTCTACAGGGAACTGCCTCTACGTGCCTCTGCTCACTTGAGGCTTGCTCAGTTTCTAAGCTCCCAAAACAAGCTCTGCTTCTGCTGCCTGGAGCCTGCACGTTCCTTCACCACGATCAGCTTGTCCTCAGCAGGTCAAACAGCCCATTTTGCTTTTACCTGGAGTCTGCTTCTGCAGAGCCTTCTCCTCCGGGGTGAGATGACAGATCTGCTAATCAGCCTGGACTGAACTCGTTGCAACTAAAGCTGCTGCCTTTTGAGCTTTCATCTTGGCCCGAGGAGATAAACCTCAGTGCAAAGCCAGCCTGGGAAGCCCAAATGTACTAAGGAGAACCCGCAGGGCAGTGAACTGAAGGAACTGCTAAAGATTCGAAAATCTCCTTTCCTCCTGACTTCAGTAACTCTTTCTGGCATCACAGACACATGGCAACAAGCATCAACAGCAGGTGCACTTGCTGTGGGTGAGGATCTGAGTCCTAAAGCTCAGCAGCTCCCTGCAGTGAAGGATTGCTGAGCAGCAAGATGTATGGCAGAGCAGAACACATTTAAGACCATAAGAAGGCACTTTTTTGGTCCTAGGATAAATGCCTCCTTCCCTTCCTGCCCCCCCTGCAACCAGAAGGGGCAAAGGCAGCTCTTCCCTCCATACACTTGAGTCTACCACCAGAAGTGCACCTTGCTGAGGTGAGACACTGCTGGTAAAGCAATTTGGGGTCCCACTAAGAGCAAGGAGCTACTGTCCCTCACAGGTGATGGGTGTCTGGTTCTCTGTTCCTCCCTTGCTACATCCCTAAATATCCCATCTGTGCAACTTCCACTACCCCACAGCACATGGTTCCCTGAATTCTATTTGACCATAAGGCATAAGAACTCTGTTGCTATATTTGTTGTTCATGCACTTGGGGTTTGCACATGTGACGTACACTGCTGCTCTGCAGCATCTCATAAGCTCTAGCACAGAACAGAGCAGCACATTGCAGCACAGGCTCCTCTCAGAAGGGGTTTTTAACATCCATCTCGAGTTAGCTGAGCAAGAGAGGCACAGGCAGGAGCAGCAGAAGCTGCTCTTGCTGGCTGCAGCATGGGAAAAGCATCCAAGCCTTGGCACTTCACCTGCCACAGCTGCAAATACCTGGGGTGACTCGGTACCTCACGGCCTCTCGATGCTGTGGGTGTGACTGTTGGGGCTGGAGCTCTGATCTCATTCACATTCATCTTGCACTAGCACAGCATGAAAGAGAAAGGGAAAGACTAACTCTGGTTTGTTAGTGCTCCCCAAGAAACCAACTACTCTGTGTAATAATAACAGCAATAAGCATTCTGGTTGCGTACCAGGAAAACATGAAGTGGGCTGGAGAGTACAAATAGTTTATTCTGACTCACTAGAATATTAGCTCAGGTTGAAGTCAGGGGTATATTGTCTTTGATTTCAACTTCTGAATTTGGGGGCGTTTGTTTATTTGGCCTGTACTGCTCTTATTTTCCTTTAACTACATCTGCATTCTCCCTTTCCTCCTCCCTTTCCCCCTCCCTTTAATACCTAACTTTTTATTCCTCCTTGCAGGCCTGTATTTCTTCTGTGTCTAACATTATTTTTTTGCTTTCTCTTTTATTCTTTTGGGCTCCTCTATGCGGTTTTCTTTCCTCCCACCTTCTTCTTCCCCTCAGTCAGAAAATCCAGCAAACCATTTAAGCTTGTTCAGATTTAAGGTTGTGATTAAGTGTTTCCCTTGAGAAAAACAGATTCAAATTCTAATTTCCTGAAGGAGACTGACAGCATGAAGGAGCCACAAGCTGGACCTGCTTCAGTCATTTTCTTGAGAATGCTTCTTTTCTGTCTCCCTTTCTCAACTGCTTTAGTTTTAAGGCAGCTGAGGTATAAATAATATCTCCATAGATGAGGCAGAGTAGTGAATTGATAGCAGCCTCCTGCCAGGTTCAACAGCCTCATGAAGTACAACATGGGTAATTCAGGATTTATATCACCCTAATAAATGGGCAACAACTGTATTGACCACCAAGAGCAACACTTTCTAGGGATCTTTATTTGGATGCCAGAGTATGGGAACTAGCTGAAAACCATTTTTTTACTGAGGTTCCAGGCCATTGTCCTAAGAACTCTACACTAAGTTTCTGGCAATAACGATTTATCCCACTGGGTTTGTTAATTACTAGGTGAGTGGGCAACCAGAAACATTAGCAGGAAGAAAGAAACCAGTGTGCATTACCATATGTTCCTGAAATTTATTCTAGGTATTCATAAGCTATTCAGAGCAATATATCTTTAACTTTTTAAATATTTACAGATGTTTTTCCAGTGTAAGCCCAACTAAGCACATGCTTAACATGAAACTCAGGTTTCACTGACATCCTCTGGGTTTCTTGTGCATATGCACCAAACACTGTGGAGTTCCATTGACCTGGAAGCTATTGTAACATGAGCAAGTCCTTGGCAACTAAGCACCAGATATAACCAGGTTACAGGATCATGGTCTCAGCTCTGTGTATGTGCACAACTGTGAAGTGTCCCCTCAAAGCTACCTGGGCTTACACAGATGTTAGACCTGGAGATGTGCAGTTCCATGGACTCTCACTGGCAATCAAAGTACCTTTTTTTCATTGTGCTTTTTGCATTGGAAACTTCTTGTTGCAATTCATGGGTTTGATTTTTTTTGGTGACAACCCAGAGGGTGCCCTCTGGCACTGCAGAAAAATGCTAGTGGAAGAGCAAGAGACATTTATTTGGCAATGTTTTTATGTCAGAGATTTAGGAAGGAGTTAAGATGTCAAAGACAAAATACCAATAACCACAATGGACTGGCTACCCTAAGTAAAGCTTTGCAGAACTAAGACCTCAAAACCCAGCAAAACCAGGAAGGCTGGG
The DNA here is from genome assembly GCF_000747805.2 of Chaetura pelagica. Lineage (NCBI taxonomy): Eukaryota > Metazoa > Chordata > Aves > Apodiformes > Apodidae > Chaetura > Chaetura pelagica. Next base: position 6,016,199 of record NW_009953964.1, read on the forward strand.
CGAAAAGATTTAGTGCATGTATTTAGCTCTTTAGAGTATGGCAGCAATCACTGGGAATACACGGAAGCTTAATAATTGAGACATTGACACTAGGACTTTCCATCTGTTCAAAGCTGTCACACAGATACTATTTCCGATCCTACCCACGGCTAAAGCAGGAGGATGGATGTGCAGGGATTGGCAGGGAATCAGATTCTCAGAGACCGTGTTCAAACCAGACATACACGTGTAAGAGGGGGTGCAGCTCTGCACGCACGTTAACCTTGTAGCTTTGGACACTTCGCATAAATGCCTGACAAAGGCAGTGGGAGAAAAGGCAAAGCAAAGTTACCATTCAAGCTTTAGCTCACCCTTTGGTATGTTTCTCATCTGTCCCTGGTAGTGTTTCACAGCACTGGGGATGATTGCACCAGGCAGCTGTGGAGGGACACCCCCCAGTTTTTCCATTGAATCATCTCTTGTATTTCACTGGGCTCAGATGGTAGTTTTTAAAATTTAAAAAAAAATAATAATTAAAATTATAAGGTCTCCCTGCAGGAGAGGAAGGTATGTGCTCCAGCTATATCCATGCATAGTGAGCTCACCACTCTCCAGCTGGGCTGAGGACTTCCTTGTAGTGTTGATTCTTAGGTGTGTTTTAAGCAGCGCAACATGGGACAGATTGTCAGTGGAATGGGTCAGCAGGCTGCTGGGTGGCCACCCCTGCTTCGAAGGTGTCACTAATATGTCTGACAAGTTTGAGATGATTTTGGAAACTAAGCTGTGTCAGCTGTCTTGGGGATAGCAGCTCTCTTGCTGCCCCGGGCAAGATGGCTGTTTACACACCCTGAGATCACACTGTTCATTTAACCCGGGATGACACAGAGGCGGGAACAGCCGGTATGTGATGACTTGGTGTTGCTTGCAGTGCCAACAGAGAAAGAGGGAGCTTTGCAAAGATCTCACAGGGGAAAAGAAAAAGCATCTCCTAGTCCTTGACTTCCTATGAGAAAACAGGCAAAGCTCACAATCACACAGGAATTCCAGCTCTGTTTCCACACCCCACGATTGCCAACCCCTCCCAGAAATGCAGCCAGGTGAAGGGTCTCTGGCCCAGGGGAGGCCTTGGGAAGGGGGTGTGTGAGCAGGCAAGGGAGATAGACAGCATAGGAACATCTCCAGTGGATTCCTCCTTAGGTTTTGGAGGAGCTCCCGTCCCCAGGGCAGATGGTCCCTCCTGTCTGCTGGCCCTCGGGCAGCATTGGCTGGTGGCAGGGAGAAGCACCTGGCAGGGAACTTGCCTGCTGCCAGGAAAGAGCAATAGCAACCCCTTAAAACAGCCATAAAGAGGGAAAAGTAATTATAATTTGTGAAAGTTGTAATAGATAGCCAGTTAGCATTTAATAGCTCTACCAAGATATCTTGGAGGATATCTCCTATCCACATATCTCAGAATTTATTCCATTTCTCTCATTATTCAGATTCATTTTGCATTCAGTGCCAAAAGCACCTTCGCACCATGGAGAACTTTTAATATTTTGATTTGTTGTATCATCAACCTGCCTTGAAAATGAGCTTCCACTAAGCAGGCAGAAGACAGATTCCTTGCTGGTTTTTATCCAATAGAGGCCAGAAGAAAAGAAAAAAAAAGGGGGGGGGGAGGGAAGAACTGAGACACTTTGTTTGTTCCTGTGGCTTTAAGATTCTTTGGAAAATCAGTTATCAAGATCTGGCCCTTTTTGGAAGATTCAGCTGAAATGATGTTCCATTAAGCTTATTGAAAGAAGATTAAGAGACAATTTAATCACAGTTTGTGAGTACCTACATAGGGAGAATATTTTATACAGGAGGGTTCTTTATTCTAACAGAGAAAGGCATTGAATTGCTGGAAGTTGAATTCAGCAAAGATTAAATTAGAAATAAAATCACTAACAGATATTTTTCTAACTGGAAATTCTGACTTTCAATCAAGATGTGGTGAACTGATATGCTCTACTCTGTAGTTGCTCAGGTTTAGGAGCTGAGCCCCCTACAACTGGGTCCCCTGGAAAGAGAAGAGAGGCTGAGCCCAGGCTCAGAGCTCCGTGATGCGCGTGGGGTGAACATCACTAATTAGGGGCCTTATCCTGCCCACGGTGTGGCTGAGCTCCTGGCAGCAGCTGGCAGGCTGGAAGGGATGTTTGATGAGTGTCACACAGAAACTGAATTATTCCAGCTCTGACAGAAAGATGACACTTCAGATTCAAGTACTGTCCTGACCAAAAACATTGACTGTAAGGAAATAAAAGAGAAAGTGCAAAGCTATTTTAGTCCAGGTCTAAAACCCTAAACTGATTGCTATCCTAAGCTGTAAAAACATTCACAAGCAGTACAAACCACCTCCCATCACAAAACCACTGGGAGCCATAAATCTCCTAGAAGAGGACTTATTTTTCTCCTGATTTTCAAGTTAGTTCAGTCCACTGTCTTCTCATTGCCAGTTTTGGCATCTCAGTGTAGTAGTGAAGTAAACATCAATATTTTAACATCAAATAAGAAAACAAAATGAAATTGAATTCCAGCAAGTATAAAGGAAATATTACAATGGCTTTCCTATTGAATCCTCTGCAGATTCCAGATAATGGATTATTCATAGACCTTTAGCTCATAATAAGGTGCCCTTTTTTTGCTGGAATTTGAAGCATTTCTCTCTTAAACAGCAATTATTTTCTGATTCTGTTACTAAGTTCAGTTTTGACACAGCGGTACAATTTCCTTATCTCTCTCTTAAAAGTCACTGCACTAGACGGTGTAAATGGAAACAGCCACATTTTCCATGTGCTTTTTTTGCCATATCTGAGATGTTTATTTAAAAAAAAGAAATAATAAAAATGAGTGATATTTCACAGCACAGCAAAATGGTGTGCAAAGGGAAATACAGTCATACGTTGCGGGTGCTTCTGACTGATATATAAACAACCATGCTTGGCCACACACAGCAATAGCTTTGAACAAAATAGCAGAAGTGTCTGTAATACCAAGGACAGGTATCTATCTGAAAAGACAGCAGAGATTAAGAGTATCTGTAATAAATGCAAAGCAGTAGTTGATCCCAACTCAGCTTGGAACACCCTCTCTTGCCCAGCTCCAGTGGGTACCTGAGCATTCATTCCCCCAATGCCAAGTGTGTACTCATCATCCTCGCTGACAGTGGCTTATTGGGGATGAAAAACATCAGCTCTGGGTGTTCAATTCTTTGGTTTTTTTGTTTTGTTCCTTCCAAGGATCTATTTCAGTTTGGCCATTCCTTGGGAAACTCAGCTGTGAAACACCATGAAATTCAGAAATCCCCTGCTAGCTTTTGAAATCTGTATTGATATATAGAATATAGAATTTGTCTTCACAGATCAATAAGTTCCCTAATTACCCTACCCGACACAGTCTCCCACATTTATATAGATGTTTTATTTCTGTGACATTTCTTAGATATAAAACATGGATACAGATTGATTTCTTAGTTAAAACCATACAAAAATCACCCTAACACTTTTCATCTCTTTTGTTAAAATGGGATTTAAAAACCTCTATGGCATCCAGTTCAGACCATTATTCTTTAAGAATAATCCTGCATTAAAAGAGGAGTGACTCAATGTTCTCACAGCCTTTTCCCCCCTCTTGCTTTTATGATCCTTTGCCACTAATGTTCAGACTGGCTTTAGACAAACTGAACTTTGAGGGCTCCATTTTGATTTGTGAAATGCATTTTGATTTGACAGGGTAGTAGATGACTTAATTAATATGACAACATTTTGAAAGGTTCAGATATTAGATCCTCTAGAAGAACTGGCTGTAAAGCAGATAAAACCCTAGACCACCATCAACTATTCCTTTTTAAAGAATTTCAGATCCTGATCACAGACATGCAATGAGATTTGGCTGCCTCACTGTCTCCAACACTGCAGTCCTCTGTGATGCTAATGACCTATTAGTGTTGCTTTGAGGAAAAAGCACAACTAAAGCAACTTGAGTATTGAATAACCGCCTGTTTAATAACACAGCTTACCAGAAACAGCTCACTTTGCTGAAGAAGTGTAGCGCAAGATCATTGACCTTAATACAGTTATGTGCCTTTGCTTTTACTTTGGGCCACACAACGAAGTTTGTAGTCAATTACAAAGCCTGCAAGAGTGAGCATAAAGGCATAATTAAAGGTTAGTAAGAGATGGCTTACAAAAGGAATATCTCTGAAATTAAAGCTCAGTAATTCACTCTGGTTGCAGACATATAAACATGCTTTCAGATATGCAGAGTTCAAAAGGGCACCTGTGCAGGTAGCCCCAGTTTTCCATTGCCAGAGATCTCCAGGGCAGCAGAGACACAACATGTCCATCTCACTAAATGGGTGAAATAAACATTTTTTTTTTATTACTAAGTTTTCTTTACATTATACATTACAATTTTAAATAAAGAAAAATAATTTCTGTGTTTCTAGCTCTTGAGTAAATAAGACATAGACCTCCAACCAAGATCAATGTGGCTCGTGGCCCTTTTGATCCTCAGAAAAAAGCCTCACTGGTAGTACACCAATGTACAGCCCTCTGGATAAGAAAGATGCATCATTCAGAGTTCAGATTAATGACGTGATGTTGAGGAGGTCAGAGCTGTATATTATTTCATGCTGTCCTATCCTCTCCAACATATAGAATCATAGAACTATTCAGGTTGGAAAAGACCTTTGGGATTGCTGAGTCCAACATAGTTCTGTTACTACCGTATATACATCACCTCTTCTCATTATTTAAATTCCCTACCCAGAAAGTGGGAATAATTACACTTATACATCTCCAAGGAGTGCCAAAACCTCTTTTGGTAACATATATTTGGAGATCTTCATATAGAACTTATTTATAGTAATTACAAAGTGTTGCAAGACATCTTTCAAAAAAAGTTGGTCATCAGGATTTTGTGATCCAATATAACACAACGAAGTGCAGCTCTGAAAGAAACCAGGGTGAGCTCTGGGTGCAACACTGGATGGTTCTGAAATGGTTGCAGTCCATAAGGATAGACTGAGGCACCCTGAGAATTCATGAGTCCACACCTGCCTGGAAAGTGCAGAAGTACTGAATTAGGAGAGATATAAACCTGTTCTGGAGTGATTGCTTGGTGTGATGAGAATGCAGAGAAAGCAATGCTCAACCCAAATGAATCAAGACAACAAGCAAAAGTCCACTGTAAAAGCAGCAGCACAGAATGTGTGTCAAAAGTGAATTATTAAAATATCCTTGTACATCCCTGGCAATTTCAGAGAGCCATTCTGCTAACAATGAACACAACAGTGAGCAATAGGAGTAACAATGCCTAAAATTATTTAAACCAATATATTTTTTAAAGACATCCACTTTAGTTCTCTCTTTGCATCTGTAAATGATACCTGAATTAATGATAAATATGACTCGAGTAACAAAATATTCTGTGATACATTATATTATCTGCCCTCTCTTCCTGCCTGGAAGTCTTATGAAGATATTCCTTACAAGTGAACTGCAGATGATCTTGTACTTAGTGAACCATGGTTTGTACCGAGAAACGAAGAGGCTGGGGAAGAACAAAAAGCCTCTTGGGTCACTTGGCGATTGCTTGCAGGGTTGTAGGGATCTGTGTAGTTTAATATTTCACTGTAATGCAATTTCCCTGCTGGGATCTCAAAGCACTTCACAAACATTCATGTGGAGATTCACACACGGTTATTACCTTGCATGGGTGATTTCCAGGGCTGAGTTTTGCTGCTGTTATTAAGGCAGAGCAGGGCTGGAGTGCTACTGAGGGACCTGGTATGAAAAGGCCCCACTTCATATCAGCAAGGATAGACATGATCAGGCCTCTGTGAGACAGTCTCAGGTTGCAGCTGTGCAAAAGGAGAGACTGACACCGAGCAACTCCAATCAGAAGGGAAAAAATGCTTCTACATACAAGCTGTGTCACCTTCATCAGACCAACTGCTGTGAAGCAGAGCACGGGCCTGGGAAAGCAGCAGCCTCAGTGTGGAAAGAAGATATTTTAGGCACGGAGGATTATTATTTTCTGGATGCAGCTGGGAGGTGGGTGAAGGGCGGTAGGGGCTGCCCAGGCTTCCCCAACCCTTAACTGGGAGGTGTGAATGGTGGAACAAGAGCTCTCCCATCACCCCATCCACTCTATAAGCCCACCCCATGTAGAAACACAGCACTGTATGGAAGGGGCAGTCAGACACTCAGTGCCTTTGGCATTTCCTACATAGGCTTCACCCCTCTGTCTGTATGTTTTGATCGGATTAGGATCCTTCACTCCAAAGGAGAGCAATTTGTTGCTATTCTTTCAGCAATTCAATTTTGCCCAATGTTGTGGGGAACAGCCTGCATTCGGAGGGCAAGTAAGGGCATTACTTTACTTTTACCAGTCTGCTTTAAACAAATATTAGAGAGCAGTACTCCCCTGGGTACCATTACAGCAAACAGCAATTTTCAAGCAAGCTCCAGAGCAGATTGCTCCTGAGATGCTTCTGTACTTGTAGGATGTGTATTATGCACTTATGGCACTTGTGAGAGAGATGGTGGTGGGGAAAATCTAATGACCTTTTAGGAATACCAGTGTCCCAAGCTGATAAACTCCACCATTTCCTTGGTGTGTGCAGGGATTGTGCCTGGTTCACACCACCTCATTTTTAGTTTCCTTTCTGAGTACAGAATTAGGGTACTGGCATGCCAGGAGTGATGAATCCATACCTGTGTGTATAGTGAGGGAACCACATATTTGGTTGGGTCTGCACACTGCCTAATACTGAATCAGGGCAGCCAGTGAAAATAGAATTGCAGTCTCAGATGTACTTCATTGTTATTCTGGACACAGCTAGACTAGAGACTGCACAAAATTATTTTCAAACAAGAATTACAATTGGAAAGGCAAAAAGAGAGAGATGAAGAGAATTTTGGGGACGTTTGTCAGCCGAGAGCCTCAAGGTTGTATTCAAGCTGCCTTGCTGATGACAGACGCAAGAAAACCTGAAACAAATGGTGCTTCATGGATCAAAATGACTAGATTCTGCTACAGATACTTGGCGTTAAAAGGCTTTTCATTGAGGAAGGAGGGAGTGAACCCAATCTGAATCCATGATGAATGAAATAACAAGACTCTCTTCTGCTAAAAACAGGCTGGCAAGGGACCACTGGTCAGGGTAAACCCTGTATGTCTTTCTAAAGCTGGATTTATGCAATATAGCAGCAATGCTTTACATGTTGAAGCAGCACTCCCCTTCATATCTGCTATTGGGCTGATAGACACGATGCTTAATTCTGCCAAATTTGTCAGTTTTGACCTGTGAGTCTGATCTTTGGGAAGTTCTATTCATTGCTGAATAAATAATGCATGGGTAGTCATGCATTTTTCATGCTAAAACTTTTAAAGGCCACTGTAGTGATGCATGTAAATTCAATTTCCCCCCCCCCCCTCTCTGTACACTCAACTGCTAAATAATTATTAACATCTGACTTGCAGCACTGAGTGGCTGCACCATCCAGAGAATCCACTCTGGCTTTGACATTGCTGCCTCCCCTCCACCTCCCCAGAAAATGGAGGAGAGAGAATGCCAGGCAATAGCAAACCAATCTGTCTCTTTTCCTCCCCATTTCTTCCTTGCCTCTCTCCCCCATATTTTTTTTTTCAGTTTTGGTTTTGTTAGGTTTTTTTTATAAGGCTCAACAGAAACACGTGTATGAAGCAGAGCAGAACAAAGGGACCCACTTTTGGGTTTGATATTCTTCTGGAAGCACACTAATCCCTTCCAGAAAAGCAAAGCTGGTGCCTTTATTTGTAGCTGTTGGCTAATCTTTGTGTCAGAGAACTGAGCAGATGACTGGGGCTCGGGGCAGCTTTATCAGGTGAGTGGGTGAAGGGCTGTGACTGAAGGAGGGAGAAGCAGTGCTGCTAAAGAAGGGCTTAGAAAACAAAGCCAGAGCAAATTTGGCATGATGGAGGTCGGGACTGGGGATGTTAAAACCCTCCAGGTTAACTCCCTGTGCATTAACATTGCTTGTGAGTGACACTGGGATGAGAGCAGCATCCCCTGTGGGGTTGGGAATGCTTTAGGTGAGGCAGCAGTGAAACACAGCATCATTCTTCAGTGACACAGCCAAGGGGCTGTGATGAAGAACCCAGTGGGGTTTCTCCCAGCTCCAGGAGACACTGCTGATGTAGAAAGTATGAGGAAAATCTCCCCTGTGCTATCCAGTCTGCTGGATGAGATTCATCGGGCAACTCTTGTCCCCTTCTCTGGAGGGGGATGAGGCAGACAGCCTCCAAACCATCATTAATTTAACCAAACTGCAAAACCAGCCTAGCAGAGACTTGCCAGACAGACTGCTGAAGCAATAAATATGGAAAAGGCAAACTAGTGAAATGCATTTCAGACTCTATCCGCTCAGAATGAAACTGCAGTTTTACTGATGACTGCAGGATTTGCTGCAGCAGAATCAAATGACCAGCAAGTACAAGGGCTGTGTAGAGGACATCACTTTGAGCATCAGCATGTTGATGTTAGTATAAAGAGTGAAAGGTAAAACACCTCGATTTTGAGCAATTTTCAGAACCACTGACAGGAGCCAAGTGCTCATACAGTCCCTGCAACTGCATCTGTACTTGAATAATTTCCCCAATATCATACATGCACTTTCCTGGTTTGTTTACACAGTAACATTTTGGGCTACTAACTCCCCAGTCTGGTGAAAACCATGATCATGTTTCCCACCAGAACTATATTTTCTTACACAGTCAACAAGATTACTGATATGCTTAAATTAAAATGCATGCTTAAATGCTTTGCTGCCTTGGGACCTAGTTTTATCATTATACGCTTAACCTGATGACATTTCAGACCTAAAAGTTGATGTTAAATCAGGGTGAAACAAGCTGCAGAGTGTCTGCTTCAGTGCTTTTTGCGCTCTTCTTATGAAATACGGGAAGCAATTCCACAGGTTAGACGAGGTGAGTGTGGTTTTTCAGAAAGATTCAGGGTTGCTCTCGAGAGAGGGACACAGGACTGGCCATTTGCACGGAGAACTGCATCGGTTTTATCCCACTATAGCAGAGAGAAGGAGGTGGGGACTAAGGTGAGAAGAGAGATGTGAAGATGAGTGCTGAGGTCTCCATGGGAATGGAAGGACAACATGTCATTCAGCAGTATTCCCTGTCTTGTCTTGGGGAATGTCAAGTGTCCATGGTAGCCTGGTCTTCTGTATTATTGGTGAAGTGAAAACCAGAAGGAATTTATCCCTGTGTAATGTAATGCCTACCTTTAAACCAGCAGCCTGCATTGAAAGATTTCATCTAAAGCCACTCACAAAACACATGTACACACATTTAAGCCTTTTACAAATTCTCCTGTGTGGGCTGAAAAGCATGTTGAAATACAGATAAGAGCTGACTGCAAACATATCTAGAGAACTCAGAGAGAAACCTATCTGAGACAAATTATGGAAATGAAATGCCCATCTTTACAGATCAATGCAAGGGAGTCCCTGGTGAGGAGTATATAGATCATTTTAAAGACCTCTCATCCTGTTCACTAGGATTCAGCTCCACAGTACACTGGCTGATGTGGGGCATTATTAATAGTGTTGGTATTAGAGAATCAGTCACCTGTACATTGTCCATGGATTTTCTTGCTCATTTTATTCAAGACTTTCACTTATGCGCTGGTAATAGATTTGCATTTAAATGAGAGAAAAATGGATGGCAGTAAGGATGGAAAGGGAAGAAGGTCTTGTATCGATCCTGACCATGAAGTCTTCTCCCCAGCAGTCTATTTTAATTGACAGCAAAAAGTGATAAATTTCCCAGTCTGTCTCGAAAAAAGGGTCCCTCTCTGTGGTTTGAGGTCCTGTGCCATGTCACAGTTTGTCCCACTCTCATGCTGCTGCTCTGTCTCTGCCTCTATCCCTCCCTCCTGCAGCAGATTTGGGTTGTGGTTTGTGTTGTGTCTTGAAGGTTGTTCCAGCATATCTGTTAATTCCAGCCACTGCCCTCCTGCATGCAGAATTGTACCCTGACATGAAGGTGCCCCATTTGAACCGGGGTGTCCCTTTGCTGATGTGCCAAACCTCATTTTTAGCCAAGTCTTCCTTTCTTCCTGCCTTGGAGCCAGCCTGCATGCTCCCTGTGAGGGGGAGCTCAGACTCCTTTCAGGAAACCCACATGTTTTCTGCTTCTGCATTCAGCAGAGCTGTCAATCTTGGTAATGAAGAGGCTGAGGACTGGGGTGGAAAAGCTGTTAAATAAATCATAGTCATGCTTTGCATTTTTATAGGAGTTTTTCATGTCTAGCTCACAGAATGCCTCATGAAGGGAAGTAAATATCATTGTTCCTCCTTCACAAATGGCAAAACTGAAACCTGGGGAGATCAAACAGCTGACTCAAGGTCAGCCACCAGTCAGTGTCAGAGGAAAACATGAGCAGGTGCCATGCAGGCAGTTTGAAAGTGCAGCTCTGTCAGGATGCCATGCAAGGGCTTGACAAAGCACTGCTGAGACTTCCAGCAAAAGCCCCACAAGTTGCAAGGATGCAGGCTGAGACCATCATTTACAGCAGATTCCTTCTAGTCATCCTGGGCATCTTTACTCTGTGTGCATGAGGGTTGTGATTAGAGGTGAACTGTCCTAGTAACACAGGGAATATAGGGGCCATTATAAGATGCTCTGACAGCACAGGCTTTTTTCTTTAGATGTAGCTCTCTTCTCCCCAATCCTAACATTTTTCAGGTCTTGCTTTCCACCCCACTCATGCAAGTGGTGCATGAGCAGCCCGAATTCCATGCAGCTAAGCTGCAAGTCCTTCTGTCCCACAGAACAACTGCAAGGAGGACGAAGGCACAAATGCAACCACAGCCCTGGGTGCAGCCTGTTTTTTGGGCATCAAGGGAGAACTTTCCTCCATCCTGCTACTGCCCCCACCCCAAGGAAAACCAGCCCTCTCTGCTTTTTGTCTGGACCAGGCTCCAATAGCTGCACCCTGTTGCTAGGCTACTCAGCTGCCTGCTGCACATCCCCAGAGCTGTTGGAAACCTTGCATCAAGTTGCAGTTCACATATTGGGTTATTTTTATCTTTTGGAGGAGACAGGGGATGAATGGACAGCAGGGCGGAAGGAAGGAAGGAAGGAATGAAGACATTCAAGTGCTTGGATCCTCTGGTCGTTGGGTTATTTGGTATGTGTTTGAAAAAGCTTGAGACTATGAATGTGTGTGTTTCTGCTTCCTAAAATAGGTAGAAGATAAGTGGGATCATAATGAAATACCTGGCTGACTAATGAATATCAAATGACACCTTTGGTGCTATTTTGAATTCTTGATAATTTGTCTTGTGTTCAGCAACAGCCATAAAGAGATGGAAACAGCTTTGCAAAATGCACTGATGCACCAGAAAACCTGTGAAGGGCTGGCAAGCGTGGAATAAAAAGCTCTTGGCATTTACACAGCCACAAGCTCCTTACACGTTGCTTGGATTCGGATGATCTCATCAGGAAGAAGGCAAGAAGATGGGGCAAAAAAAGTGAAAAACGGTTGCAGAGAAATTATTCCCATCCTCCCCAAGAACAAGGACAGCACCCCCTTGTCCTCAGCTGCCTGTGTTCTCCAGCCTGAGTGATGCTGGTGGCTCCTGGGCTGCGGCAGATGTATTAGGAAATCTGTGAGCAGGCAGGGTGTTTTGCACCACCTTGTACGTTCAAAGGACCTTATTTATACTGTAGCTAATGCACAACATTGTGTATTTGCTTCCTTTTCCACGGAGAGGGAAACAGAGGCTTGCAGAACTGGACTGGCAGCCAGGCATTGAGGCTGAGGAAAACCATGGCTGGATCCCATAAATCACATCATGGTCCATGTCACATTGAATAAAAAAGACCTATATAATATATCACCTAATTTCTTCTGTGTTGTTGCTAGGATTGAAGGCTTTCTGTACAGACCAGCAACAGACTACAAGGAAATGAAGTGGCTTCAGAGTTTTCTGTATCCCTTTTCTTTCTACAAAATGTGCTGCAGCTGTATGAAGTAAGGACCCCACTGCAGCTCAGCTCACCCTCACTGCTGTACACTGGGCTACAGGAAAGAGTTTTTGATTCTGCTTTTAGGTCTTTGGAAAGAGGAAAGGAAAAAGGCTTAAGAAGTGGTAGTTTTAATCCTCTCTCTTCTATGTATTTGCATTAACTAAGCTCCTTGGTTTGAGGGTGAATGCAAACACCAGATCACCTCACTGACTGCAGATGAGCCTACCAGGGACCAGACCCTCCCAGGGCAAAACGGACATCGAGGGACTGAGAAACAGCCACTGGGAAGTAGCCATCTGCCAGACAGCACAGTGATACCCACAGCTACTGCAGCTGTGAGATGCTGGGGAAAGGGAAAAAAACTGTCTTGGTTCCATTTGAACCCCATCCTATAAGAAACCATCCCTAGTATTGTCAGGAGAGACTGTTCTTTGCTTTCAAGGACGGATTCCCGCTTAAATCACAGCTGCCAATTATATATGAAATAAACACAAGCCATAAAATTCAGCCCAAATCAGGTTTCCTGCCCTCACTCCCTCTGTTCTTCCCAACATCAAAACAGGCACCCGGGGCTGAGCCCCTCAGCACCAGCAGGAGAGGCATTGTTGGCAGCCACAATCATGGGCTCAATCAGCAACAAGGAGATTATTTCTATTTTCTCAGCAGCTGTTTGAAGGGAAATAATCCTGGAAGAACCTAATGAATTAGAGTGATGAGACTTATCTGAACTAATGAGAAGGAGTGGAAATGGACTGAGGAAAAGGGGCTGCTCTTCAAAGAAGTGCTGTGCCTTTATTGGCTCTCTTCTGTTTTGGATCTTCAAAGACCTTTATTTTTCTTTTTCTACAGCAATTTATTTCCTGAATGATTGAAGAAGAAAAACAATTACAAATTGTACCACTTTCTTTTTTTCTCTTAGCACTCTCATTTTCACTTGGTGAGATGCTCAAACTGATGATGTTCCCATCCTCCCTTTCCCTTTCCCCTTCTGCAAGACCAGAATAATTAGAGACTAGCTAGAAATGAAACCAATCCAAAGTAGCAGAAGTCTGAGCTATGCAGGGTTAGGTATCGTGCCACACCAAGCTACTGAAATTAAAATAAAAAAGGAGAAGGGAAGAAAAAAGAAAAACAACTTTCTAGTGCTTCTGAGATCAAAGGAGCAACCCTTGAAATTTGATGGTTGACAACTTCTGAGAAAGGAGGATGTTAAACCAGCCCTGACTTCTGTGGCTGTAATTTCAGGGGAGAGAGAGTGACATTATTTGAACTAGATACTGACTTCTTCCCCACAGAGGTTGTGTGATTATTTCTGAGTGTGTTCCCCAAGGTAAAGGGTTTGCTATGGGAGTTCAGGAGCAGGGACTATGCCTGCACTTAAAACACACACCTTCACAAATACCTGGGTGCTTCCTACATCACCTGTGTGTCCTCTGGCCTTGGCACCAGCAGCCAGCTACAGCTGTGGGCCCCATAGATTAGTTCATGGTTTGCTCTACACACTTATCACCCTGATTCCTTCAGCCCTGGGAAGAGACTGGTGGTCACAACTGAGGGCTGCAGCCATTCTTGCATTATCCAGTCGTCCCATCATCTGCAGCACCAGGATCAAAGTCCAAAGAGGGGTGTGCACATCCACAGCTGCTCCTTGGCTAACTCCAGGCTGATAGTTGCTGGTGTCCTGCCTGACACACCCAATTTGGCTTCATGGCTCCTCTACATTCTCCAGGGCTCACAACACAGTCTTTGCTTCTCTAGAAAATACAGCCCTCCTTCCTTCTGAGGTTTTTTGGCTCTTCAGCCTCCAAATTATTTCACAGCAAGATGTTTGCTGTTTGTTTCTCTGTGTATTCACACTGGGAAAGCAGAGAAGGATTGATGCATTAAGAAAGTAAGGGAAGGATCTGAGTAAATGCAGCCCTGAATCTGAATCACCTCTCTGAGTGGTTGGGACTGACATTGTGGACACAGGTCTTCTTCTGCCACCAACTGTGAAGGCTGGAAAGTGTCCCCACCATCTGCCACCTGGTCCTTGGTGCCCTTCAGCTATGGCTGAGCTTCTGGTGTGGTCACTCCTTAATGACCTTCAATCAAAATAAATTAAGCTCACAGTGAGCTACTATTTAGAGTAGATCAGGTCCCTTCCCTGAAATAAGCTTAAGAGCAACTAGATGAGCACTTGGCAGGCAGAGGTGAGAGGCTGGTTGTGGTTTGCTGGTGCAACAGCATTGTTGGCATAGCTGCAGCCAGATGCCTATAGACCTGTTGCTAACATATCCCTCCTCCCTGGATATCTTATTATTTGCACTACTTATGTTTACTTGTTCTTTTCCCACTGTTACTTCAGGCTGCTGTCCCACGTGCTTTTCATGTCACTCATGGGTTTCTCTGCATGTTCAGGCCGAATTTTCCATTTCAGTTGCTCTGGTTCATTCATGCCCATGCTCCAGCCCCAGTCACACACACATCAAGGTCAGCAGGAGACCACAAGCAAATGCACTGGCAGGACTGAGATCACAGGCAGTTCTGCTCCACCTGCAGAAGGATGCACAAATGGTCTGTGTGACAAGGGAGCTCCCACACCTCCCCATGCTTTGTAACCTGGGGAGGGAACTGCAAAGGGAAAGGGGTCAGTGGTACACTGCAAAAGCTTTTGTGTTGCTCGTGAAGCAGTGTGCCCTGGTTTGTCTGTGTGCTGTGTCCTGGGATGCCACATCCTTCCTGGTGTCCTGCCCTTTTGCCCACAAGACCTGGAAGGCATCCAGAGCCAGTTCAGTGATAATTTTTCTGGCACGGCAGAGACTGGCAGGTAGTGCAGCACTAATATGTTCACTACCACCCACTAAACTCCAGTGCAGAGAGGTGTGTTGGGATGGGGAAAGGCATGACTTGAACACTGTGTGCTCCAAGTGCACAGGGCTGGTGGATGATCCAACAGGGGTCATGGCCAAACAGGGCCTTGAATTAGAGCATCCCCAGGTAGCTGTAAAGCATGCAAGAGCTTTGTGGGGTCCAGCTCTTCTCTAGGATGCAGGAATCCCTAAATGATATCCCATTCACCCAACCTAACGATTAATAAAGTCTTTATCTTTTGTCTGGGTAAAGGTAAATTCTATGAGGGAAAAAATAGCAGCAACCATACATGTGGAAAAGGATTTGGAAAGGCCTTCTTTGGATATTTGTTCTCTGCTTCTGCTTTACTTGAAATAAAGTCCTATACTTCAGAAATGTAAAAATAATACATGAAAGCAGAAAGTAGTTTAAATAGTTGGATATAAGAGTGAAACAAACTGATGGAGGTTCATCACTCAAAATGGAATGTGTAAAGAAAACATGAAGCAAAAGAAATTGAGAGAAGTTGAAATGTAAATTCAAACTTTAAAATCTTCCCTCATTTACAAATCTATGGTGGGGAATTTGTTTAGAAATAGATAAGTTTTATGTTCTCTGTTTCTCTGAAATTATAGTTTTAAAATTACATGAAATATTCATGGAGGATGGGGAGTGAACTAACAACACCTTTGCTGTTCAGATGAAGCAAACTGAGGTGAAAAAGGCAGTGAGTGACTGAGGAGTTTTTCATTCCAGGAGAGTATGAAAAAAAGCAAATTTTTCTTTCCTGTATTCAACGATTACAGTGATAATGGCTACATAAGAACCTAGACAGAGAAATTTCCAGCCTCTCTAAAATTCTCTGCAGCTTGCAATTACACATAGTCAAATTTATCACGAATGCCAGATGGCACAATGAGCATATTGGCAGGGATTTTTGAAATAAAGAGGAAAAATAGTTGGCCTGTTCTGTGCCTAGCTTGCCTTCCTTTCTCCCTCCCACCTCCAATAGCCTTCTATTTTCTTTCTGGATGTAAATTTTCCTCCTTCTGTGTAACCAGCAATTTGAGAAAAGTAACAATCCAACTTACTTGTGGTTAGGCCTTCTTCTATGATACTTTTAGGTTCCCCAAGTTGTAAATGAGTAAAATCACTTTGTTCAAAGACTTTTCTTGTAATTAGCCCTATTGTTTTCACTGGGATGAAGAGGAAAAAAACCAGTAGAGGATGACTTGCAAGAAAAGACTCTTACACTGTAATGAGAGAGTGGGCTGGTGTCCGGACAGACAGAGATGGGCCTACAGGCACTTATATTTAAAAACTTAATGCAGTGAATGTATTTCACTGTGTCAACAACTATGTTTGCAAAAAACCCCAAAGCAGAAGATGATGCTGTTTGCCTGCACCCAGGGCGCCTGATCCAGGTTTTTGCAAGGTCTTAGAATCACATTTCCAAGTGCTCAGCAACCAGCTGTTTCTCATGTCACTTGTGGCCAGATTTTCAAACCATCTCAATACCCTCCAGGAGCACTGTGACATGCAATCTGCTCCCTGTCTCGAAGGAGATAAAATTCCTTTGAAAATCTGGCCCAGATGGCCAGTGCCAATCAATTTTGGAAAAGCCTATAATGCCCAGCAAGTCTGAGATACACATCTCAGAACGATGAATGAAACTACGGATCTGGGAGCGACCTGGACCTTATTATCTTTAATAAGGTGAGCAATTCATGCCAAATCTCACTATAGTTATTTATATTGATGTGAACTTAGATTCTCCAAGGTATTAATTTGAATTACGCCTTTTGATTTCTTTGAGATTTAATTGCCTAACTGCATCTGGAGATACAGACCCTCCTTTATCTATTTATCTGTGTCTATCCCTCCATCCATCTGTTTTATTTTACTTGGTTATTCATGTCCCATCATTTGAGAGATTTTTTCACAGCTCATGACTGTGTTGTGAGGTGTAGCATTTCTATATCCTTTTTCCTGATCAGTGTTGATAACTCTTGCCATCAGGATTTTATAGATTAAAAGGTTTTGTCTTCCTGTGTGTGCACACTCTCTGTATGCCTAAATGAACATCTAGAAGTAAAATGTGAATGATGTAATTACTCAAACTGTCTTTAAACTCAGCCCCTGTGGCTAGCACTGTTCAAAGAAAAAACACTCACCCTGCAGATACAGACCTGTAATACCTCTTCCATTTTTTTGGTTTACATTCCCTGCCCTGTGTGAGGGAGTATGGATGGATCAGTAAGAAAGAGATTGCAGAGGCAAGAAGGGCTGTTGCCTGCTTTCAGCAGCCTGTCTGAAATGTTTTCAAGAGCACTTGTTCCTTAGCAAGCCCTGGGGTATCTGCTCACTGTCCCTTCTGGCCAAGGCTCACTGATGCATCATCACTCAGGGGTATCTGCAAGGTGGGTTCACATCAGTCCTGCCCCTCTTGCAATCCCCAAGCCTTTTTTGCCTCTTGGAGGTCCATGTGCAGGTTTCAGCTTCTAAAAATGTAACAGAACCACTGACATGCCTAAGAGAGGATATCCCTTTATGGAGTTAGGATTATCTTGCTAGTACCCACCCAAAAACCTCATTTCTCCTCGAGACTTTTTGAGAGACTGCTACACTCCAGCTGGTCTTCCCTCATGGACTAATTTGCAGAAGATCAGTGTTTGCTGGAGTTGTGTGTGTCTGTGCACCACCTCTCCATACTGAGAAATCACCAGCCGTTTGAAATAGTCTCCAGAGCAACATTTGTTGTCAAATCAAGGAAAACGAAAGGAATAATTAACAAAACTAGAAAACCCAAGACTAAAAAGAAATCACTGGAGGTAGAATGAATCACTCATGGCTGTAGTGTGTTTATCTATTCAAGCTTCTTAGGACATAAGTATAATCCAATTGAGAAGATGTGTCCTTCCCACATTTAAAACAAGAGAAGAATTATATCTCCTCTCAAAAGTCTATCTGCCCATTTCTCAATTACTTATGCAATCACGCTTGATTTCAGTTTGCAATTTACTCTGCAAAGCCAGGTGTGATTACCTAGATTGCTTCTTCTAGGGCCAGGTCCTGATGGCTCTGTTCAGCTCTTAAGCACCTACCAGAGCTGAAGAATGAGAATTAAGAAAACAAGTATTTGTTCCTAGGCAAAGCTCTTGTTCTGTCCAATTATAAAGTGGGCAGTGCAGCTCAGGTTAGTGCCAACAGTGCAATTTAGGACAAGGTGGTAGAGATTTGCTTTTAACTGTGCCTATAAAAGGAGCTTTAGTGAATTCTTTTTCTCCCCCAGGTGGAAAGACCAAAATCTGGGCTCTGATTAATAGTTGTGAATAGTCTATCTCAGAGCTGCAAGAAATACATTTAATGTGGCATCCTCTTAACACCTTCTTTGGTGTCCTGCACTCCTTGTAATGAAGGTTTTGGTGACTTCCCTTTGGCAATCCATTCCCGGGTATGGGACCAAGGACACCTTTACTGTGGTCTAGAAAAATTTACTCCAAGGGCAAAATAATGAGAAAACTGAAGCACAAAGGATGGCACCTCCATATAGACCTTCCTGCAACAGTTGTTGAGGGGAAGTTACCACCAATGCCATCAACAGTTTTCAGTGTCCAAAAGAACACTACCAGAGCTGGCCGTAGGAGATCTCTCCTGAGCTTCCAAAGGGCTGGTGTGTACCAGCTTATGCAGATTTCTAGATAATTTCCCTAGGAAACATGGACTTTATAAACAACCCCCTTAGGAGAAGAGACGGAGCTGCTGTCGAGACTGGCAGGGTCAGAAAGCAAGTGAAAGTCAGAGGTGAGAGGGCCCCTTCTGTCCACCTCCTGTGCCAGCATGCTAAAGCCTTGGTACAGTCAAGCCCCAGCTGATCAGCACTGGCATGACAAGACACATCTCTGAACCTTCTTTGAAATGTAGCAAACATCATCTGAACATAGAGATAACTATTTGCTGCCACTGCCTGCTGTGGCTTTTTGTGACTGAGAGGTAGCATCTGGTCCTTTTTTGGCACTTAACTTCCTGGATTTGCAGTTTTTCACAAAGAGATTGAATAGAGAACAGTGAACAGGAGGAACTTCTGAATCCGTGTGAGGATCCTACAGGAGCAGCAAATGGGATGGGAATTCACAGATCTGAGTGTTCAAGGTCGCCACAGGAGGTACTGACTGTTGACACAGATTTAGCTTAGGCACTTGCCCGTGGGGCTACCAAGTCTGCTACTTCCCAGAAGCATTCAAAGCCAACCTCAGAGCAAACCTTTCAGCAAATGAAATGCCTATTTTGCTCTCTTTCTTGCTCATCTTTTGGTTCTGAATATGATGGTTCCAAGGCTCCGTTCTCAGCACCTTGCACTGCCTGCAGGGCCTGGGAAAGGATGGATGCACAAAATACTTTGCCATATCACTTGGGGAAAAAGGGTGAGGTAATGACAGATGGATCTGCTTTGAAACTGAAAATTTCCCTGTCTTTTCTTCTTTTGCTTTGGTTTGAATCAAAGCATTACTGAGCAGTGGGGAGGCCTTCCTCTCCTCCCCTTGCTTGAGCTGGTTGTTATTTAATACTGCAACACCCTGTTTATTAACTCCTACCACCGTAAATGCATTGGAAATCAGGAGTTTCTCCTGATCTCCATGTGTGTGGGAGAACCCTTTGAGAAAAGGAAAGAAAGGGAGGGAAAAAATAATAATGCCACAAATAATTGTCCTGGCATTCTAGAGAAGAAAGGCATTGGTTTATGCCTGGAAAACAGCTTGTCATTTGTCTTTAATAAGGTATGATTGCAAACAGATTTCCTGCAGACACTGGCCACATACTGAACAGATTAGAAATTGTGCACTTATTGATCATTGCATTCTTTTAACTGGCTGGCACGCTTCATCCCCTCTTGGGAGGTTCAGCACTGGCACCCCCATGCTCCCAGTGCCTTACCCAGGGTGATGCTTCATGACAGCAAGGACAGGGATACCTGCAGGGCTGCACTGCTGTCCCAGGCGGGTTGGTGCAGGGGCTGAGGAACATGAGGGGACCAGGAGACCTGGCTGGAGAGGTGCAGATGAGGCATTTGATTCCTCTGTGCTCAGTTGCCTTCTCTGTTCAAACAGCCTCAGTAGATTTTTCCCTCGTATCAAAGGTTTTGAGATCTTTTTGACTGAAAGAAATATGTGTGCAGACCCTGCATTTTTGTTCTAGCTTCTAAAGAAATGCTGATATGGCTAACTCTGGGTTAAGGGGGCTGAAATACACCTCACCTGCCACAGGGTAACCGGGTTGCTGAGAGCCACAGCCTTGGAGAGGATGAGTTAGAGCTGAACACAGCACCGAGAAGTCCCAAAAGAGGGGTTACAGCCCCCCCTACCATCCAGCTTGTGCCTGTCTTTAAACATGAACAGATGTACAAACAAAGCCGTAAATTAAACCACAGTGTCCTAGACCGTGTTTTAACATTCATGCTTCACTCTCTGCCTGCCTGCAGAGACAACTTTTGCATACCAGGAATGAGTAGTCTCCTACATCTGGCCTCTCCTTCCATAATCTTTGAGTTTTCACTATCCTACAGCTGGATCAATATCCCAGGTCAGCAAGAAACAACTGCCTAGGCTCCATCTGTTGGGGTCTGTTTCAGGGCTGAGGGACAAAAAAATCAGAGTGGACATTCCATGTCAGGAGGGGACTCAGGCTCATGGGATACAGAGGAGCTAACTGCAGTTCTGGGCTGGTGCTGAAGCAATGTTGAATCTCTGGCACTACTGAAAACCCAAAGTGACCATACTCTTGATGTCACTGCCACAGCTCTTGCCTAATGTAAGATGAGATGAATCCAAGATATGACATGGTTGATGCCTGAAACACAATTCTGCATCAAAATTTCAATGAATCATGTCACTCTGAAGCCAAGAGTCTCACCAGAATTTGGCACCCATTTCTGAAGTATCAAAAAAGGCCTTATTGCAAAAAAACCCACCACCAAAGCAACCTCCTTCTGAAATCTGGACTCTGCCAAGCTAACCTTCAGGGGCTGCTCATTGCCAAAAAACACACTCTCAATTCAGTCCAGAGTATTTTTATGGGAGAAAAAACCTTTTAAATCAGCAGCTCCACAACTGGTATTCTGAACTGTGACAGCAGGCTGTACCACTTTAGAGAGACAATACATGAGGAAAGGGTTAATACTGTTTTCATGCTTTTAAAAAGTAATTATTTGTTGTCACTGTGAAGAGTGACTGATAATAATAATTACAACTCAAATATACTGTTCAGTTGCTTCCCATCAAAGGGGCTAAGTGCAAATCAGCTAGTCCAGGTTTTTTGAGAGTGCTCATAATTAGGTTCCTACCATCATATTCCCTCTTCCCTTAGAGAAAGGGGGAAAAATGCTTTCTGAAGTATCAGAGAGAGTTTTGCCTAATAATAAAAGCTTGCTTTTGAGTGATGTTTGAAATCCATGGGGGAGGGGAGAGAATGAGGCAAACAAGGGCAAGATTTATCCTGCAGGATCTATGCATTGTCATTTCTATATATTTCACTAGTTGCCTTATAATGTCTTAAAGAGCATTCTAAAATGGTGCTTAGTTTATTACTGTTTAATCTCTTCCCTGATCACATCACCTTTTCATCCAGTGACTGCATTTCTCCCCTGTGAAGTGGGGATGATACATCATTGCCCTCAGTCTGCATGTGTGGTCTATTTAGCCTACAGAGTCTTTGATACATCCAGTATTTCTCCCATTACACCACATGCAGTACATGGAGACTGTTCTCCACTGGTCTCAAAATATATGATGACAACAACAAGCCAGGTATGGAAACATTGATTAGGGATGCTAATGAGGCAAATGCACACAACAAAGTGAAGTGAATGCAAGAAACAGAGAAGGGGCATAAGCAGATGTCCATGGACAAGAAGAGAGGTTTTGGTTGAGAGCTACATGGTGCAGTAGTGTGAGAGAAATTGCCATGTTGTAACTCAGCCTTAATGGCAAAAGCCCACAAAATAGTTCATTTTTTATTTTAAAAACTGGTTTGTAAAAGAAAATGCCAAAGCATGTGAAATTACCTGCTTTGGGTCGTGTTTTTTTTTGTCCACGTGAAGTGTCAGCCTATTTCCAGAGAGAGGTGTTCAAACAGGGTCAGTATCAGACCCTTGAAGAATCCATTGAAATCCTAAAGCATGAGTTTCTCCCCCAGAAAGCTGGTGCAAAGAGTGGTTTTATGGTAATCACATGAATGTAAGGCTGGTCTTGAGAAGAGAATTTTGCAAAATGCCTGGTGGACATGCAGACAATAGAGGAATGCCTGCAGTGACAATGGAAAGCACTTTCCCTAATGGGAAACATCCTCATTATTCATACCCTCTCCTTGCACTGTGTGGTTCCTGGTGATGAAATGTAGGGTGGATCCAAGACCCTGAGTGCAGCCGATCCAAGTTATTTAATTGCTACTAATGTTTTTCTCCTTGGTGGGCACAGGAAACTTGTGTAATGAAAAGCAACATCAAAATAGCAGTAGGATTCTGTCTTAGGGCACCAAGAGAGAAGAAGCACTAGTCTGCCTGAATCAAGGATGCCAGCAACTCCAGCTTCCCAGCCAGCTCCCTCTGAACATTTTGTACAGTATCTGCAACAATACTAACAAACACAGAGAGGATGAATCAAGGGTACAAAAGGGATCTGGCTGCTCAAGAAAAATCTAAAACTAAACCACCCACTGCAACCCTTTCAGAGCTGGAACAGTTTGACCAGAATACATTACAATACAGTGTTTATCTGTTCTTTAGCCTAACACTGTGGCCATGGTGTGGGAGCCTTTTTAATTTTTAATAATAGACTCATGCGTAAGTTCTTTTAGAAGAGGTCATGGAATAACACACACTGAGAATCCAAATGGTGTGATACCAGTTTTTCACCAGCAACTTCTGTTGGAGGCAAACAGCAATGAATATTCTTGTTACTAAGCAAGGGAATGTTTAGCTTACTATGTTAGAGTTTAGCTGGGCAAGTAAAGCACTTTTGATGCTTATTCCGTTCTGGGAGATCTGTCTGAGAATCCAAAGTCGACCTTTAGGCTTGGATCCAGAGCCTGTTTGCATCTATCAGGATGCATTAGCACTGTCAGGGAGGTGTAGATTCACGTCCACTTTGAAGACCAGACTCTAATGGTGATGCTAAAATACCACATCTATGCTAAGAAACCCATATAACTTGAATTTTGGAGCTCTACAGACAGGAACTGCAATACTGCCCAACGAAATCATGCTTTAGCATGACATCCAGCACTTGTTCATTTAACAGGACAGATGACTATTCTGAGCACATATGCTGAAACTACCTTTGCTCCACATCCACACAACACAATCAATGCTAAGGCCAGGCTGACAGCCAGAAATATGGAAAACTAACATGCACAGCCCCACTGCTTTGTCCTCTCTTTTCCTGGTAGCAAATACACCTGCCAGGAGATTCCACTGTTGAGTGCCTTCTTGCAAACTCTCAGGAGCTGGGAAAAACAATGCAGGAACTTAGAGTTATGAAAAAACTAGAAGACAGACATTCTGTTCAAAGCTACCTGGATCCTGCTGTGGACATGAGAAAACATGAAGCCTCCAGAGGGACAGCTAGGAAAGAAATAAAAAAGAAAATGCTCATGCCTTTCCCCAGAATTCATCTCTGTACTGGTGGGCAAATTCTGAGCAATTCTTTACATTCTTCACTGATGCAGCTGAATAAATACTATTATTCCCTTTTTGGAATATGCGTTTGTTGATTTTTAAGTATCAGGCCAGTAGCCCCCAGGGGGTGCTGGAAAGAACCAACCAACCAATTTCACAGCAGATAATTTATTGCACAAATATTGCTTCCCTTCCCAGCTTTTGAATTGGTTCTGGATGGTTCACAAAATTCTCAGATTTATTTGTTATTCAGTATTGCTTATAAATTTCTTCCATGAATAATGAAATTGGGCCGGAGATTGTTCACTAACAGCCTTTTGTGAATAGTTGTAATTCACTATACAAAATTCATGTTGTGATTTGATATGTTAGCAATGTTTTGTGATACTGTCTCTGACTGGATGAATTATAGAGCTCACCAGGGAGTGGGGAATGAATTGTGATTGTAAAAGTCCTGATTGGCCATTTCTAGGCAAAATGGGGAAAACAATCAGAGCATGGAGTTTGTTCGTGGCAGGTATGTTACACTGACATCATTCAGAGGTTGCTTCACTGATGTCAGCAGAAATGCTGACTGTAAAACTCAGGTGAAAAAAGGCATGACAATCAGTATTTCTGAAATAACACAGTCTCTAGGGGCTTCCTGGCTGGCTTCAGATTGCAGATAGAAATGGCACAAGAAGCAAAGCATTCTTTTAATCATTGTTTCATATAATTTTTTGAGAATTTTCCCCCGTGAATCTGGTGCACTTGTGTAGTTGTGAGTCAACAGAAAGGGTTCATAAAAGATTTCTCAAGCAGTTATTTGTTTTATAGAGGTATCAGCTGTAACAGAGCACTTTGTTCCAATTGCAGTGTTAACTCTAGGTGAACAAACCTGGATTAAACCTTGTCCTACCTGCCAAAAAACCCTTCCAAAAGGTCACAGCCTGGGTTCCTTTGTCCATGTCCTCCCTGCTCTGCTTTTAGCTGACTCTTCCCCCAACCTGTTTTTTACATGTTTTTTTTTTACATGTCCTCTCCAGCACAGCTGTGGATCCAAGTCCTCTCCAGCATGGCTGTGCTGCTGCCTCTGCAGACTCAGGACAAGCAACCAGAAATGACAAGGACCAGCATCTTTCCTGTGCTGTGTGCAGGGCTGTGGGCTCTGCATCTCTTCACCCTGTGCCACCAGAAGGTCCAGGGCAAAAGCTGAGACCCCAATGCTTGCTGTAACACTTAAAAATCTTCAGTGGGGCCAAAGCCAAATTCCCCAATTTGAGAAGTGCAACAGCTCCACAGTCCCCTCTTCTACTGCTTAAAGGTGGTAACCAAAACCCCTCAGAGAAGGGGGTGGTGGGACAAATTAAGCACCAACTTATTTCCCAGAGCAGAGGCCATGCATCTCCTCCTTTTTTGTTTGTTCAAGTGGCTGTCTTTTTTTCTAAAACAATTTGATTCCACTGACTTTTAAAATTACATTTGTTTTATTTATGACAAGGGTATAGGGCAGACCAAGGTGAGAGGAGGAGAAAACACAGCCATGCTTTTGAAATCCAACAAATTCAATTCCCAGGGCAGGAATATCAAACACTGAGGTTCTGTCAGCAGAAACACAAAGGGATAAAGCTCCATTATAACTTCCCAAATGTCTCCTGTTCCTCCCACAGTGTCATCATCAGGCACTTCCACTGTGATCACACCAAAAAGTCTCCTGCTTCCAGCTCTCTTTCTTATTTCTAAATGTTGGGAAGGAGACAGCACTGAGCTCTCTGGGTGTATGCAAAAATGGGCTCATCTGAATGCTGAATGCACTGCAGCAGCCCTTCCCTCTCCCAGTGCAGCTCCAGTTTGCATGTTTATGATCCCTCCCTCTCCAATTTGGAAGTACAAAAGCATTTGCAGGGTTGTTTCTTTTTGTCTAAGACAATGATGTGAATTTTAAAAAACACCTTTACAAATGAGAAAAACTGCCAGCAGACCTTTCCTAAAAAATGAGATGGGGGAGGGAAATGCTGCTCTTAATTTGACAAATCTTTTTTGATTTGGAGTAGGATTTTTTTGTTGTTGTTGTTTCATTTCCCTCCCTTGCTAATTAAATTCGTAAAGATGAGATGGGTTGATGTTGCCATAGAAACTTAGTGCTGGCAGAAACTAAGACTGCAGATTTATTCACGTGGCTTGTTAGTCAAACTTGATGCAATAACAGAGAATTAATATTTTGGTCTCATGGAGATCTTGCAGTTTTTGCCTTTCTGCAGAACCTGTGAGCAGAAGGGAATGCTGAACTCTGTACTGCTGGGCTGAATTCCTCAGTCCTCTCCAGACGTTGCACCAAGACTAGGTCTGTGTTGTGCACAGGGAAGGCTGAACTCTCTTGCTGCTGGCTGCAGCAGGGGTGCCCCCACTGCAGGAGCAGGCTCAAATGGTGGCTGCAGGAATTCTGTCCTGGTTTTCTTTTCAAAGCCTCTAGAACGAGCCTGGCAGATAACTGATTCTTCTGCTGGGAGACATCTCAACAAACAAAGGATCTTAACCCTCTGATAAGACACACAATATATCTTCTGTTCTCAGGAACATGTGTTTTGCAACTCCTGATGGATACACTTTGCCCTGTTGATAAACAAACATCTATCCTCTTGGTGACAAATAGAGGAAGTGTGGTGGGAAGGACAGATGAATGTACCATACATATGGCAACTCCAAATCCATCCCAGCAGAGCAGAACAGGGGCTGGAAGTTAAGATAATTCCTTAACTCTGTACATGTTACTCCTTCCTGCATTTGTCCTCCTTGATCTCTCTTTTCTATTGATAGGAATTGATAGACATGAAAATTGTCTTTGAATGGTTTCTCCTCAAATATTCCCCTCAAACTCGTTTTTACTTTTACACAGCTCAGCTCTTCCAAATGAAAATGTGACATCACATTAGGATTTTAAGTGTGGAAGGGGTAATGGGCAGAAGTAGCAAAATCCTAAGTGGTTAGAAAGAGGAAATGTTTTGGTCATGGTAAAGCTCGGGCTGCTTATGGTTCTTGGGCATAAATCCAAGAGATACTGAATGAACCAGTTAGTATAAATCTGTGGCCAGAATTAATCAACTGTGTGTCAGAAGTCCTGCACCACCATGAGTCAACCCAGAGACTCACTTAACCAAATCACCAAGGAGTTGAGCCTGTGGAGGATGAAGGCTCTGCTGCTGCTAACACCCCACTGACTGCATGCAGGAGATCTCAGTGTTTTGAATTCTTTTCCTCGTTTCAAGCCTGATGATCTCAAATTCCTTTTTTATTTGATGAAATAGGAACTTTTTTTTAGATTCATACCTTCCCTCCCAATCCCTTTGTGCACTTTCCAAAACCACAGCAGGATACCACATGGACACAAAAACCAAGGGAAAGGAGAGAGCACAGACAAGCAATGCAATCTATCCAGTACACTGATCCAGCTGATGGTTTTCACTCAGAATAAGAACTAGCCAAAGCCACTACTTGAATACCAAGATGATCCAGATGCAAGTTTACTGCAGATTTCAGTGAGTTATGGAAAAACCTGAACATGCTTAAAGGGTCATGCCAAGGACATGGAGAAAAGGTACCTGCTAAGGCTCCCAGCACACGTGTTTGCTTACACAGGCACCAGTTTGTTGTACTATTAATTTGCCCCTTCACAAAAGACAAATTCTAGCCAAAGTCTGTCTGATGTATCAGAACAAGGAGGAAAAATAGCACACCAAAGGAACTACCTGAATTAGCTTTGGATCATAAAACAATAACGCTCAGTTGGATTTTTAATTGCAGAAGGTTATGATGATATAACTGGACTTGTATTCTGATGAAAAAAATATATACCTATTTCTGCCACAGGATTAACAGTTTAAGTCCCTCATCAGCCTCTCCTTTTTACCATTTTTTCCCAAGGAAACTAAGTTTTTCCTCTGAGATTAATGGGTGCTTTAATTTAAAGGTGCAAAACAAACTGGGAGGTTACTCGTTCTTACAGACAACTCAAAGCTAGCAGGTGCAAGCCATCCCCATCTCCAGGGATGGTCAGTGCCATTCCAAGAAGGGCTCAGCACCAACCATCCCTTTCCCAGGAACAATTCAGTACTGAACAGTTTGCAGCAACTGATATGTTAGTTAATTCAAATCTGAAATTAATAAACCTATACTTTATAACTGCTTGGCCCTCAGATGAGTGGGGATACTTCAGGATCAGGCAAACTGAGCAAGAATTTCTGCCTCTCTATTTTACTGGAGTTCCTAGAGGTGCAAATCTGTGCAGCATCTGCCCTGTAATCATTAGTAAAATAAATTAGAATGCTTGAAGGAACAGCCTGATTAGGAAGTAAAGTGATCACTAGCAACTATTGTCAATGTTGTGTGCTTTGTTCCACTTACAAGGCTAATTACTGTAACAAAGTGGATCATTTTAAATGGAAATTCTGGATGACTCTCAATGCAAATGTTCGTGATTTTTTTCCTGGATGCACCACAACTACATACAGGAAACAAAGGACAATGGAAATAATCAAAACATAACTAAATTGAACAAACTATTCAATAGACTTTTGTTAGAGCTCATGAAAAATATGCATTTGTTCTCATTCTTCTATGAGTTCTTTGTTTGAGATCCCCTATCAAACTCTACCATCTCTACATCTCTTTGCAAAACAGCATTGTCCACCCAATGAGCCTATTATACTTGCTGACTTCAGCCCAAGGAACCCAGTCCACCTCCCAGGGGAACCACTGCCTGACCTCCTGTTAATCTCAGTGCCATGGGATTGAGCAGAAGTCCTTCCCTCAGTCATGTTCTTAAACTTGTAACACGTCACTTCTTACTCAGCAATGTCTTCAGCTCTTCAGCGCTGAAGTTGGACTTAGGGAAAAGCTGTGAGTTAAATCTCATGTTCAAGTGTTTGAAAGCCCATATTGCCTGGAATAACCACCTGACAGTTGGGCAATGTTCTCCTCCCATTTGCATCGAGCGAGTTTGGTGCTGTGACAGCTGGGTGTATGGAATGTAGAGGACTGAGCCAAATGTTGCCTTGTTTTCTTGATTCATAGATGGTTTTCAAGGCAGGAAAGAATTCTAATAGGGAGGATTAAGGGCAAATGCTGTTTTCAAGATGACATTTGGAGCATATGTTAATCTTGAATGGTCTTCAGTACACTGCAGTCCTCACCCATTCACTACAAACCCCAGCGCTGTTCATGACTGTCTATGTGCTTAGAGAACAAACTTTTTCATTTGGATATATAGTTCCTAGCCACCTCATTCATTTCTAGAGAGGAAATAGACAGAATAGTTGTCTGTACATTTAGACAATGTATGAGAAAGCTGCAAAATCGTTCCCTGCCAAGGCAACATCAGATTCTGACATTTCCCTTTTCCTTTGCTCTATTTACTCCTGATTTGAGATCTAATGTTTACTCATAGAAAAAGCACCTTGGTAAAACTGCAGAAGAATTACTCTGCATTTTGGCAAGCTTGGACTGACAGCTGTTTGTTCTTTCAGTGGATTCCATATGTCTGGGGAGAGTACCAAGTTGTAATGAGCACAGCAAAGCAACCACCTAAGACCAGTTCTCTTCCACGTAGGGTTGAAAACATACAGACCATCCACATCCCCACAATTAATTTCTTTAGATTTTAAAGCACTAGTGTAGGTTTCCTTTCATGACCCTTCTGAATTGATAGATACTTTTTGTTTGTTTTGAAAACCAAGGACAGCCAAAAGACTTGCAATTAGTCTCATCACTGTCTGCCCCTGACAAAAATCTTCTCTTGTGCAACAGAGACATCCATTGCTGTCAGAGCTGGGAAAGTGGCATCCAAGAAGCCTGATCTGAAACCAAAGAGGAGTAAAAATACATACAATGCTTCCTGTAGAGAGTACATGCAGACATCCCAACTCCATTGCTTTAGATGGTTCACTACTGCACCTACACACAGGATTCAGTCCATCTTCAGTATATCAGATGTGCTGCAAATGCACAGATCAGTGGTGCCTTGCACAGCAAGTGTGCTTGAAACCTATAGGTCTCACCCTTTTTTAGGACATGCCAACTTGGTTTGTCTCTATAAAACTGTATAGAACTGAAAAAAATAGCTTATGTGGACTATTTCATCCCAGGCAATTCTGTCTTTATAAAGGGGAAAAACCCCAAATAACCCAGGAGAAGAACACATTAAACTTTGTCTTAAATGCACAATGTCAAACACTTTTCAGGCCACCAGTGTAGTGGTGTCAATGGTATTTTACTGGTCTGAGTATCATGTCAAGCCAGCAAATGAGAAACAGTTATTGTGATCACTATCATTATGTGCTGGAAAACCAGTGTAAGTGGGATGAGAGTCACCCTGGCTGTGCTAGCAGGGGAGAAAACAAATGTTTGTAATTACATGCAACTTTGACTGATGTGGCTTTCAGTGATGGTACAAAATGAATGTAACTTCTACACCATGGGCAGAAGTGTGTAGCAAACAAAGCAAGGATGTGAAGGGCAATCACTGCAATGCATGATCGGCTTTTCCTAGTTTTTTGAAATCTATGTAAATCCACTGACTTGAATAGTTACCTAAGGCAACAAAGGATGGAAAGAGAAAACATATGTATGATTTGAGAACCAAGAAATTAAAATTATTAGAATAAAGAGCAAAGTAGATCAACCCAAGAGAAATAGAAGTCCTTGTCTTTCCTAGAGCCACTCAGGATGACACCAGCTTCGGTTGTGTCTCCTTTATACACCACCAGCCTCATTAATTAACATCCTCTCACTAGGGTGAATTCATGTCTCATTTTTCCAAACAAATGGCTTCTAAAGAGACTAAGGGCAAAGAAAGGTAGGCAGTGCTGAACCTAGAAAAATATGTTAATATACTTTGGTCCTAAGACAAATACTTGGACTCCCAGTAAAATATTAGTCTGCCACCCATGAGAAGGTGGTAAACAATTTGCCCTGGGTAAAATTGTAATAGTCACTGAGTGGAAGTAAACGGTTTTGTTTCTTTTTTTTTTCATTTGTGGGAATACATTAAGCTAAGTGCCTGTTCTGCCAAGCTCTGCCTAATCAAAGCAGGGGAGACAAG
This sequence comes from Chaetura pelagica, assembly GCF_000747805.2. Classification (NCBI taxonomy): domain Eukaryota; kingdom Metazoa; phylum Chordata; class Aves; order Apodiformes; family Apodidae; genus Chaetura; species Chaetura pelagica. The sequence goes on from NW_009953964.1 coordinate 6,046,813, forward strand.
CTCTAGCGCAAATATTCAGAGCTGGTACCTCCTGACAGCCTAATTTTTTTACAAATATTCTGGTCTCTTGACTTCCACTGAACGATTAGGGTATTCCCAAAAGTTTTGCCAGGATGGCAGAGCCATCACTTTCAGTTTTGACATGAGTGCAGCTCCATTAAGTTGACAAAACTGCATGGCTGTGTGCCTGGGGCAGCTTTGGACCCAGAAGTACATTCTGGATGAGCCTAGTTGGGAAGTCCAGCAGCCCAGCCAAACAAATATGGAATCACAGAATTGTCAGAGTTGGAAAGGACCTCTAGAGATCCAACTCCCCAACTAAAGCAGGATCCCCTACAGCACATTACTCAGGACTGCATCCAGGTGGGTCTTGAGTATCTCCAGAAAAGGAAATTCTACAACCTCCCTGGGCAGCCTGTCCCAGGGCTCTGTCACCATCACCATAAAGATGTGTTTTCCCATATTTAAGTAGAAATTCTTATATTTCATCTTGTGCCCATTGCCCCTCATCCTGTCACAGGGAACTACTGAAAAGTGTCTGGCTCCATCCTCCTTGCACCCACCCTTCAGATACTTACAGGCATTAATAAGATCTCCCCTCAGCCTTCTCTTCTCCAGGCTAGAGTCCCAGCTGTCAGGCTTTCCTCATAAGAGAGATGTTCCAAGATACAGACCAAGGACTTTCTTCATGAATGTATGGGGAATTAGTGATAATTAAGCTCAGGAACTGTAATTGGACACCCCTGCAATGCTCAGCAGCTGCTGTCTAGGCATTTTCTAGTCTACAAATTTGACTACTGTTCTATCACAACAAATACTTGCCTCTTGAGAAAGCCTCAGCCCAGTGAGGGTTAGAGGCAGCTTTGGAACACACTCAAGTTCATGGCTGCTTGGACCTGATCTTTGGTTATATCTATTTACAGTGAGTTTAGTGGCTGGGGTTTTGCCAAACTAATCCTCTTGTGTATCTTCAAGAAGAATATCACAGCAAGTGATTCATGCTTGAATCATTTTTACTCTGTTTCTGGATGGTCTCTTTTCCCTGTTGATTATTTTAGCCATCATTTGCAGCTCAGTACAGTTTTCCTACCAATATGACTCAGGCTTTCCTCACATCATCTGATCCTCAAGAATGGCAAGGTACAAGACACCTAAGGTCTATATGGAGAAGTATTACAGACATCTTGAAGCTTTATTTTAAGAGTAAGAGTTCCTGTGATTTGCTGCTTTGCTTTGGCGGTATCTTTCATAGGTCTCTAGACTTCGCAATAGAAACTCAGAAGAGTAAAATCATACAGAACTCAGCATAGCCACCTCCCAGAACATCTCTAAGCAAGTAAACTCCTGGATCCCACCAGGGAGTTGAAAAGAAACCACTGCTAGTCACAAATATGTCATCTCACTGCCAGTGCCATGACCATGGCAGTTGGTACCAGTCACAGTCACCATGATCTCTGGCAAGTCCCTCTGGGATCCATCCCCATATTGTCCCTTAAGGTAAGTAGCTCACTATGTATTTTAGCAGCCATCCAAATAGCACTTTCTGCTCGTGGTGCTGTCTTGGTAGCCCAGAGAAGCTTGTTTTGTCACTCACTGCTCTGTCATGACCTGCAAGAATGCTTCTTATGCGGGAAGCAAAAAGGTCACAAATATTCCTCTTACATCACCAAGGAGACAGGAAAAGCAAGTGCTATTACTTAACAGAGCACAGTGGGGTGGGCAGCACTGCACAGGTGAGAACATTATCAGCAGGGCTGAGGAAGGCAATGGATGGATAGGTGAGCCCTGAGGTGGGAACCTGCCATCTTCTTACTTAATCTTTAGACTTCATGTCCCTTTGTGTCAACATGCAGCAGATGGGGGCTGAGCCATTACAGAAAGCTAATTTTTCTGCAAGGTGCCTCTCTAATCATTTGACAAAAAAAGCCTGTGATGCATGTTGAGGATAATCATCACTTGTTCTGTGTCCTTAAATGTCTCTCTCAAATGTCAGCCCTGTCAGATCAAGAAGTGGCATCAAGGATCCCTGTTTCAATATGCACAGGGAAAGGAGCAGTCATTTCCACATCTGCTGGAATAGTGCATATTGATGCATTTTGTTTGTGCAGGGATATTTTTGTATTTCAGAATTATGTAAATTGTTCTTCAAATTACACATAACCCTGAGACAGCAGCTCGTAGCAGTTGCAGCTGTCAGTGTCATATGTTGCTGAGCACCCAGCAAGTTGCAGGACAGAGCATGGAAATGGTTCTGGGCATCACAGCAGCCCCAAATACCTGCTAATAGAGTGGCAAGTCACACATTGTGCTGGAGGGCTGGATATAAGAAGGGAGACAGTACTGAAAATGGACCTCTCCATTCATATCTGGTGGAGTTATTAGGCTTCCCACTTCCCTGTGACTCAGGGGATCAGTAAGAACTAGAATGGACAGTTTTATTATCAGGGTCAACAGTGCCAGGAAAATACTTCCAGGCATCAATCCTCCATTCCTAATGGAAAGCAACACAAAATAGATTAGCTGACCACTTAACCAGCTGGTAGAGAGGCATAAGGACTGGACAGAATGGCAGGTTTTTTTCCTCTGTTTGCTTTTTAGGGGGTAAATCTTTGCAGAATATAAATCAATCTGTTCTATAGACAGTGCTCTGGGACCCTGAGCACTAAGGGTATTGTTGCAGAATTTTCCTGAGAAATATGCCTGAAATAAGCTTTTCCACAGGACCAGTGAGGACTGCACTCCTGAGGGAATTGTTTGGTGCTAGCCTTTGAGACCTGTATCCTTGTATACAGCCATTACCAGGACTCTGCCTTGCTCTATCACCTGGAGCTGGAATTCTAAGGCATGGGGTGATGGCTCCTCATTATTAGCTTGCCCTAAGTCACTGGGGAAGTGTGTGGCTGAACTGAGATCACAGGCTTCCTGAGTGCCAGTCTAGTGCTGAAGAGCTGCTGCTAATGAAGGGGGAAGTTGTTTGCAGTTAGCCAGCCTTCCCTGGCTTATAAAGATACTCTTTCACCATGGTGGTCATCACTCAATTTTCTATCTACAAAACCTTCTATACGACAGCAATGAAAGAAAGAACAGATGCAAGCTCCTGATAGAAAGTGGGTTTTGGTGGAGGCTTAGTTCCACAGAACTCAGATTCATGTGTCCTCGTATGCTGCTTTTTAAAAAAAATCTTATTCTTTTTAAAGAAAAATGAGCTTTCTTATTAAAACAGCTTGACAACACAATAGGTTCATGCAAAACCTTTTACTTTGAGAGACCTGAGGTCTGAGCCTGGCTTTTGTAAGCCAGGGACATGTTCTTCAGGCTTACCCTTGCTCTTCTCCTTGAATACCAGCCTAATGATCACCAGACTTCACAGGACTCAGGAGCTCAGGACCTTGTTAAGCAGACAGTGAGTTCTGGCTAGGGCTGAGCCACACTCACTGTGCAGGGAAGCTGGAGCACCAAAGGTCAGGAGAACTGGTAGGAGAGCACAGGCATCACAGCCCATGAGTTTGGCAGGGCTGTTGGCTGAAGAGCTCCGGGGATGCCTGCACAGCCTTACTCATGGTTTTATCTGATCACAGCCATTTGTACAGGGCTTATTCACACTGTGATCCCATTCTTAGTCATGAGCAGTGAAAATGAGTTGCCTTTTTATTTTTTTTTCTCTTTGCAAAAAGAAAAACCAAATCCACCAGCCAAAAAACAGACAATAGAAGAGAAATGGATGTAAATCAACAGGAAATATTTTAAGGCTGCAGAGAGAGTACTTTAACTGGGTAAATAAAGGGCTAGAGGGTCAGAAGCAGCAGATGTTAAGAATGAATGGGATAGAAATACAATGGTTCAGGAGGGGTAGGCAGGTTGTCATGATAAGTCTTGTGGATCGTTTACTAAATTCTGTTTACAGTGTAAACATTTTGTTCAAGAGCTGCTAAAAAGATTTAAGAGAACTGAGTAAAAACGTCCTCTGCTCTATAAAATGCTACTGCTTTGCCTTTCCTGTCTGGATAGCAGAATAAATGAGCTACAAAAATACTGTTACAACTAACAGTCCACATCATTTTTCAATTGTTGAAACAACCAATCTGTATATTTTTCTTCTTTGTGAGGGAAAGAAATTAAAGGGAGGGGAAACATAACACTTTGAGGGTCCTGAAGTGTTCTGACAAAGGGTGGCTCCTGGGATCTGCTTGCCTAGTTCTGTGGTTTAATTGTATGAAGATGCCTAAGTGCATCATGTGGTTGCAAAGCTCATTAGCAAAATTAATTCACTGTGTTCTATTCATTTTTTACAATCCTGACATGCAGCCATGGAGCATTTTGCATCTGGAGCATGTGAAAACAAAGTTGCTCTTGAAATATTTTTCTGGTTGATTTTAGTAGAATATAAAGGGGATGTTTATGGAAACCACTGATTTTTTCAATATGAGATCTCCCACATAACACCCTTCACACAAGTAGTACTATACCAATAGAATGAGGACCATGGGGGCAAAACAGAAACCTTATTAGCTTGAAGTCTAATTCAAAGAAATCAATGACTGTGCTACAATAACTGATGTGCACAGAGATATTAGATTATCCACTGGCTAGGATGTGAATAGAAGTGTGAAGCCCTGGCCTCCCACACTCACGTGTTTGTGATCTGGAAGTCATCACATGCACCAGTGCTTATGCTCTGCTGCAATGGAAGGTGTGGTACCCAGCTGGAAGGAAGCTGCCTGAAAAATTACAGATGAATCTGGGCTTTCTTTTCACAACACCAGAACACTTGCCTGTGAGATGACAAAATTATATGGCTACCATATCTTGTGGGACTCTTGAGAGTCACCTAATCACATGTGCCAGCAATAAGAAACTCCTCTGCCAAGTTGTGTCCTGTGTGAGAGATAAGAATAGGGGTGGACGTTATTAAACCATCCCCTGCCCTGCTAAGCAGAAATCAATTCACAGCAATTCAGGAGGCTCCTTACCTCAAAGGGGCTCTTTTTTTGTTGTTTGCAATCTAAGATTTGGGTCAAATATTTCACTAGGCCACATTATTAAATTGGAAACTCAAATTCATCCCAACAAGGCTGCACTAGAAGCAGGCACTGAGCACTCATGTTCAATGTTACATCGACAGATGTGTCAGGGAGAACTAGTCTAAACTGTTAATTGAGTGAGATGGCACCCTGAGAAACTCAACAGGGCATTTGGTCCACAGCCACAAATGTGCTCTTATGCAAGACACTCCTCCTGCACTTAATTAGCTTTTTGTGTGGGCTTTTACTTCCTTACAGACATTAAGCCATGGCTGGACCCTCAGATGACATAAAGGAATCCAACTCACTTTTTACCAGTGAAAGACCCAGCCCAGAAGTTGAACATGCAGGTAGCAAACTCCCTATTCATGGGTGGGTCCCAGCTCTTTTTTGCCATTTTTCTGCTTCATACAGTTTTGTGATCTAATTGCTTTTTCAGGCACTTGTGTTTTTGGGATGTTTCTTTTTTCCTTCCAACAACCCAGATCGCTCCAGGAAGAGTCAGTTGTCATGTCTCCCTGCTTTTAAGGCTGCTATTGCCACCATTGCCTGACAATAAAAAGAACTGTGGACCAAAGGAGACAAGGGGGTGGAAAAAAAACCACCCTAATTATAGCCCAGACTGCTTCTCTCTTTCTCTTAGGTGGAAGGGAATGCAAATTATCATTCCCGGATACAAAATCAAATAGAATTACTTATCTCTTGAAATCCCTGCTGATCTGGCCACTGCACAGTTAAGCAATACGCTGCCTCATTATTCCAATGACATCCTGCTGCAGGAGAAGAAACTCCCAGGCAGTTCAATAAACCAGCAAAAATACAGGAGATGGCTCTCAATTCTCCTCCACTATTTTTCCATGGGCAGATTTCCATATTTCTCTTTCAAATTTCAACACATTTGTGGCACCTTTCCCCTGGATCCTAAAAAAGTCAATTCTAAGGAGAAGAATCAACAAAAGACCCTTGGAACATCAGACAATCAAGAAAGTAGAACACAGTCAGACTGCAGTAGGGAAA
>NW_009953964.1:6053089-6090600 GCF_000747805.2 Chaetura pelagica
GGAAAGCCTGCGGGAGGATTACCAGTTCCTCAGGTTTTTTTTCTAGAGAGATCTGGAGCCTTCTAGTTCTTCTCTCTTTTAGATACAGAAATCTCTCATTTTATGGTGTCTCTTTTGCTGTGGGGAGAAGGAAGGTCAGTATTGCATGGTCACATAATGGAATAAACCCATTGCTATTCTAAGTCTTTCACTGAACTATGAATTTATAAATGTATTCAGGTAGTCAAATGAACAGATCAGTACATGTGGGGACAGGCAAAACCAACCACATCCTCCTTATTTCCCTTTAAGCCAGTGGGGATAAGGAACAACTGAAAGGACTAGGACATTCCAGCCTGGAAAAAGGCAACTGAGGGGTGATGCAATACTCTCATGGGGGGTCTGGAGGGGGTGACCAGGGAAAATATGTTAAAACCAACCCATGCCTTTCCCTTCCTAGTGCTTGCTGCTGGGTGTGCAAGCTATGATGGGACCCAAGGCAAAAGCTGACATTAGGGCAGCTTAGTGTGAGGGAGAAAAACCCACAGCCATGTATGACAGAGCTCAGAGAGGCAGCACTCTCCGGGGGAGCTGTGATTTAGACCTTATTGAAAGCATTAGCAAGTGGCTGGAGAAATCAGAAGACAGCACACACTGCAATGGATTTCGTGACATTTCTATTGCAGGGTTGAGAACAAGGCACCAAAGGATTCAGTGTATCATAAACTGCAAACATGAAATACAGCAGGGGAGCTGCAGCCTCAAAACACAAACCAACCCTCCCTATGAGTATTCAGTCACACTTTCAAACCCACAGAAAATAAATCTCCTCTTCAGCCACAGCTTACGAACTCAAGGACAGATGAGGGAGTGCACACCCAGGTTATTCTCAACTGCTCTGGTGGCAGGAGGTTAACACACACTTGCAGGCTGACATTTCCATGCTGCAGACCTGCTGCCTCCTCCTGCAAACAGCCCATGCAGAATGTTTCATAAACCACCACTGCAGCAGCTGCACAGCTCAAGGTGACTGATGCTTTGGGGATACCTCCCCCTGTGACTGCTCTGCACCCCCTTACCCTCTTTGCTCTTTATAATCATGGGAGTGATTTGCATTAATTGAGCCCAGTGAATTCACCTTAGAAATCTCCCTGTGTTTAGCACTGCAAGGTCTTTTTACAGGAGCAGGTACAGGGATTTAAAAGGAGACAAGCTTTCTTCCTTCACCATTTATAGGATATACTCTGGACTCTTTATTCAAGGCAATGAAGAAACAATAAAACCCTGAGAAAAAAATGTTTATCAGAGTAGATGGTAATTGTAAAGGTGGATTCCCACCCCAACACTGCAAGGACTTGTTCTGCATAGTGCTCCTCAGGCACCTCTAGTCATCTGTGAAAAAAAGATTTTATGGGAAGATGCTCTGAATAGTGTGATTGTTTCTGGTTGGCCTGTGAGAGACACATTGTCACATCTGTGAGTTAAACAAACATAACCCTGACCTTGGAAACTGGTCTGCACCTCTACCAACCATGAGCTTCAAAGTATGGAATGATTAAACCTAGAACACTAATGCATGTGCACTTGTACAAAACCAAGTACCTGGAGAAAGTAATAGTGAAAAATATCTATCCCTGGCACATGTGTTTCTCCCTGACTTCTCACCTCCTTCTTTATCACATAATATGCTTTTCCTTAGGCATTACCTCAACATTATAAGCATGATGTGGCTTTAATATATTCTGTAAAGAAGCTGTTCTCCTCCAGAGCAGACTCAGAGGAAGATCTGATAGATCCTAACACCCTTTCTTCCTTCTATCACTCTCAGTCCTTTTATTTCCAGTTGGTACCTCAAAGAAAACTCAAGAATGAAATTAATTAGCTTCTGGTAATGGGGATTATCACTTTAGCTGTGTAACAGAATTCTATCTATATAAATGAGATGCTGTGCCAAAATTCCTTGGCTACAGCTTGGGTAGTTGCTCCCGAGTTTGAGAGGTAAAAATGACTTCTGGTGCTTTGCCCATCAGAGGGACAGAGACACTAAATATATACCTTAGGACAGCCTTGCCATGTAAGCCATCCATTCAGTTTGAGGCACCAGTAAATAATACAGCATCCACAAATACCCTCACAAAGGATGAGAATGAAGGAAGAAGATGGTCTAGAGAACTGATGCTGTGGAACAACAAAAGTTTCCATGGAGACTTTCCAGCCACTTGCAAAGGAAGACTGAAATGCTGTTTCTTTCCTGCTACCAGGCAAACTGCATATGGAGTTTGTGGGGGTTGACACCTCTCACATTATCTCAGAGTTGGAGCAGCCATAGCAACACAGATGGTGTTTCTGAGAGAAACAATGACAAGCAACACCATGAGCCACCCCTTGAAGGAGAACAGGAAAACCACTCGTTAATGCAAAGTCAGAGGACTTTATGGACCTGACAGGGAAAAGACTGGCTTCTGGAGGTAATTCACTTGTATCACACAATAAATACAGGCCATGCTAAGTTTGACCAGACCTCACCTCCTTTTGCACATTGCATTTTCTTCCTTTACTAGGAAGAAAACTCCACAGTTTGATGCATCTCTGGCGGTATTTGGATATAAAACTCCTAAGTGGCTTGAAACACTATTGCACAGCTCCCAGGCCAAAGCAACTGGGCAACTGCAGCCTGGCCACTACAATCCCAGTGTGCCTGCAGAAGAACTTCCTCCATATGGTGCGGTCACCTTGCACTGGGCACGTATCACTGTGTGGTTTCTTACTCCCTCTGGTCTTTTGGTTGAGACAACACTGGGCAGTGTGATTTGTGTATGCACTGTGTGTATGGGTGGAGGCATGTGAAGACATACCACCACTGAAAAGGGGAAGAACAGAATGAAAGAGAAGGACAAAATCATCCAGAGAAAAGGACTGCTTACCCTAAGATCTCCTTTTGAAAGGCTAGAGTCAGTTCCACCCCACTGCATAATAATACAACATAACGTGCAGAAGCGTGTAAATCTCCAGATGCTGCTGAAGGAGAGAGCAAGGAGGCATCTGCCACCCCAGGCTGAAGGGTGTGAGCCTCCTATAAATGGAGAACAGGAATTTTCAAGGGCAGTGGATAGATTTCAGTGCAAAGGGTTAGTGAAGCCCTCTGTGAAAAGACATTCACATGCACACAAGCTGGCAGGGCTGAAAGAGAGGGACAACTCTGTCTCACAAAGAAAAAAAGACCTTGAAAGTCCCCAGCAGGCAAGTTCACGCATTCCTACACTTCACTGCCACCTTTCTGGGACAGACAAGATCTTGGCTTTCAATGACAAGTTTGAGCTTGCCCAGCTCCATACAAGTAAATGCACTAAGACACAGGTAACTGCTGGAAATCAAATACTAGGTTTTAAAGAGCCCCAATAAAAAAAAAATAAACCAGCCTTTATTCAAATGTATCAGAAAAAATATTTTCAGGGAGACTTATGACCCCCAATTTTTGCTGTTGAACCTCCTGAGATAGCAGATCTGCAGTCCTGAAATTCAGCAGCTTATAGTATTTCATCTTGGTGATAGAAATAAGTCCACCTACTCAGCCAATTTCTTACTTATTCCATGCTGCTGGAACACTTAATCTTAAAGACAATTATAGTTTTTCTAGATGTCATCATACATTTATGTACATTAACCTTGTGCTAAATTCCAAAGGCTAGAAACAACCACCTAAATCATGTTAATTAAGACAAATTATTGGAATACTTTGAAGAATGCTGGGAAGTGCATTTTGCTGCATACCACAAAAATGAAAACAATGCTTAATTCCATAACACTTACCAGGTTTCTTATTCAAGCCCTTTATTTTTTACTGGTTTCTAATTTTTTTTCCCTCCTCTCAAGGATGTAATTTTAATTAATTCTAGCAAGACTTCAAAGGAAGTACATCCTCCCCAGAAGCTGGCCATTCAGGAAAAGTTAATGGATTAAATTCATCCCCAGGTATAATACCTGAGTTCTGCAGAGCTGCATCATGATGAATACAACCCAGATTTAAGAGATGTAGGCTTCTTAATTCTCTGTCCTCTGTATGCTTCACTGGCATCACAAGTAGACTACAAAGAGGCAGAAGCCACCCTACTGAGATGAAGACAACCCCTCACTGTCAGTTTTGTTTCAGCTGGCTTCTTCATGACCTTCTGTGAGGGAATTTGGTGGTGGGAAGAAGGCAAGAATACAGGAATGGTGCAATACCAGAATAAGAAATGCCTACAGATCTGTTTCCTCTGCTTCAAGGAGTTATAAAAAAATTGAGCTAAATCATGTGCAGATGTCCCCTGTAACAAGATTGTGACAGTAGGACCTAAGAAACACATATGAATAGGGGACTCACATCCAGCTCATCTCTTTACATTAAGGAAACCAGACTCCACCCCAGCCTGTCTGAGTAGCCCAGCACTCCCAGAACCTTCAATGAGGGGAAAGGAGCAGCATGAAGGGGGGGAATACACCTTCCTGAGCTTTACAGAGGGAATTAAAACTAGTCTGACTTAAAGGAAACAAGGAGACTCTGCAAGGAGAGAGTACATGACTACCCATCCCATGCCAAGCATGCTACAGAAATTAATTTTCTCCTAGAAAAGGACTCTGTAATTAGACCTGTATGTCATCTTGTTCTCTTGCCATGTAATCACACTTGAAGTTGCTGCTCTAGAAGTGAACTCTTCTCAGGGTCTCTCTCCACTGAAAGGAGAAATGTCTATAAATTATAACCAGAAAGAAGATAATGGATGCTGACTTCTCCCTAAAAGCCATTTTTTGAGTTTTCTGCTCTGAGCTGAAGCTAAACAGTGTCTACTGGTACTCATTAAGCAGTCAGCATCCTCCTCTGAAGAGCTGACGTCAGCCTGCAGCCTAAGACCTGCAATTATCATCCCTCACCATTGAAGAGGGTGGCTGCTTAGTTACAGCACGATGTGAAGTCTGAAAGGATCTGGCAGACAGCAGCTGCCCTCCCTCAAAAAGTTTAAATTAGGGGGTGAAAAATGAGAACTAGTAAAATCTAATATTTTCTAACCTTGGAAAAACTTTTGCCAGGTCACACACTCCCCCTCTCCCTGCACCCCCAGCTGTATATATCTCTTCATTGCTTGCAGGAAGGAAAGTGAGTAATGCAGTCAATTTAAAGTCGGTTCAGATATGTATCTGTACTTCTGGATTTGTATCTAAACTCTAGATTGTAGGAATATCTCAAGGCTGTGCTCATCAGCACACCATGAAAAAGCAAAGCTTTTCATCTTGGCAAAGATTTTTGCAGTCTTGAATAGCATCGGAGTTGGAATGGTGTTCCCAGGACTGGTCTGGAGATGAAATGACAAACAGGACAAGGTGGGTTGGTAGGAAAGCTAAGGTAGCTTGTTCTGGGAGAGGGAGAACACCCAATGTGAAACACAGAAATTGTCCTAGAGAGCAGCACTCATGCTCTGCTGTTAGCTGTGCTGCACCTCAGCTGGACCCTTGCACCTGGCTGGACCATGTGTTTTGTAGGTATCAGAGCTAGCCTACAGAAGTCAAGGTGCAAGGGGAAGTTTGGCTGTACTCAGCATGGTGCAGAAAACCCAGAAAGACACTAAAATGCAACTGCAGGGCTATTAGCCCTACCCTAAATCCTCTGCTCCACTGTGAGCTGATTTTTGTTAGCTTTTACCCTCAATTCTACAGGAACCTATAGGTCCTTAAAAGATGACCTGTCAAGGTGGACACCTCTATGGAGAATCTGGGTCATGCACTGGCAGAGGTCCTCCCTGCAGGTAACAAGCAGGTGGGCACATGTGGCAAGGCTGAGCCAGAGCACTGAGGGACAAGCAATGCTGGAGAAGGGACAAAGTGAGAACTGTGAAGGTGACCGTGTAAATACCCTTTTCCCAAGGTTTCTGCCATCATGCAGCCAAAGCCAGGAGCCTTAATTTTTGGCACAGGATAAAAATTTCACCCTCCATCTGTACATGGATGGTATTCAGCCTGGCATGGTAAATGAGCAAGTTGCACCAAAACAGGCTGCAGGATGTAGCGTTGAAAGATGACAAAATATATTGGTTTATAACTGCCAGGGGAGTGGGTCCTTTGCACAAGTACTAAATCAGAGGCTGATAATGACTTTTACCTTGCACCTTGCATAATATCACTCATTCTTTTTTCATGACACTTTCCACTAACAACTCACATTTGTTTGATGAATATCTAAACTGTGTCAGACATTCCTACTCTTGTTCCTTTCAAGACATCACACTAACATTTGGTTGCTATTAACTTCAATACATAATAGCCTGGTATTTGTTGCACTGAGCCATTCATCATGTATGCTTATTTTTTTGCCTTGTTTTTAAGACAACTGCAATTATCCAACTGCTGCAAGGACTTCATTACCCACCTATTCTATATTTTTCAGTATCAGGTAGACATATATTTCAACCAAAGAATTGCTTGGTGTAGAGCAGAAGTTTCCTTTTTTCCTCTTTCAACAAACCCACAAACAGTAAAAAGAGTATCAGAAAATGCTGGAAACTGATATGGTAGAAATGAAGAAAACTAGTGGTTGGTACTCACAGAGAAACAGACACCCAACTTCCAAGGTTTTTATATGCCTAATATTTTTTGCTAGGATGATCAAAGATACCTGAGCAATGGAGGTGCCAAAGGATGTCTAATGCTTAAGAAATCCCTCTAGAAGTCTTACAGATGGTCCACAGTTTGATTATATTGTGTCAGACAGATCCCCAGTGTTTTAAACCCAGTAGAGATAACATGAATCACTTAATTCTGCATTGAAATTCTGTATCTACTGGATAGAAGTCAGGATATAGATTTTCTTTCAGGGCATTTCATGAAAACAAATAAAGAACTCCATAAACCCCTGAAATTACATGTGGAATATAACAATGCAGAAAGTAGACTGCCTAGGACAACTTCATTGCCAGGAACCAGGTTATGGGAGACTTTGTGGCTCTGTTCTGACAGGACCTGAGCTTTCCCTGCAAACCCAGGGAGGAAGGTGGAAGGATGTAAGGAAAGCTGATTTTCCAGTACTGTGGGAACAAGGGCAATTTTTATCCAGATCAGCCTGAAAACTGAAATTAGTGAAACTAGGGATGAGTCATCAACTCACATCCTGTTGAGCTTCCGAAGGTCACTTAATTAAGCAGGCAGTGGCAGAAAGGACTGCTGCACACCAGGTGGGGGCTGCCCGGAGTGCACTCATAGGGGAGGCTCCCTTTGCTAATGAGCAGGCCTAAAAGCTCCTCTCCTGCATGCTCAATGCCCCAGGAAGCTGCTTCTTAGGAGACCACATTGCTGAAAACGATCCAAGACAGAGCAATTTCTTCTTGTTCTTAGCAGGTTATTTTTAGCCTGGATCATTTCAGTGACCTGCTCCACAGCACATCTCTGTGTAAGGTTGTGCTGCCAAAAGCCAGGTGATGGAGAGCAGCAACACAGAAGTGGGAATAGGCAAATGTTCAGTTGGGCTGCATCCTCATTTTCTGCACAGAGATGTGTCCTTTCTTTGGACATGGGTCACTTCCAGATCTGCTTAGAGAGGCACAGCACAGTGACAAGCACTGGGAAGAGGACAACCAGGTTGTGTTAATTCAGGTATTCTGGCTGTTCCTCTGAATCAGAGAGGCACATGACTAAGCTTCCTGGGATGATTTATGCTGTCTCAAAGGGTATTCTGTGGAGACAGGATATATAACAGGCTAGGAGGACGCTGAATTCAGTGTTTTGTAAAGAGACCTCCTGTGTCACCATTTGTATTGTGCTTGAACATTGCAAAGGCATCTGAAAATAATTCAGGGATTTGGGGAACTGCTGTGTCTGTCAGTGCCTTAAGACTTGAGTCATGTAGCAGATCCAATCTCAAACTCGTAGCGATGCCTTAAACAGATGAATTAGGCCAAGCTGATACTGAGCAGTTCCTGACAGGGCATCCAACCTGAAGATAACGGGCTCATGAAAGCAGAGTCATTCGTGCAGTTGCTTATTCCTGGATTCCTTGCACAGATCCCAGTGCAACAGTCTCTCTCCTTTTCAGGCTGCATTACACAACACTTGTCTACAGAGGCACCAGGGACAGAGCAGCTCGCAGGGCTGCGCAGTGTCATCTGGTTGCAGAGACAGCAGTCAGACAGAAGACTATCCCTGAAGGGCTGTGCTGTCTTCCTCAATTTACCCCAACCACTCACCTAGGCCACAGATATAGCCTTGCAAGCCTTGCACTATAGCCTTGCAAGGGAGCTGAAGGGTGCCCTTGCTGTAACAGGCACTTCTGTTTCAGCCCAGAAGCTTGCTGCAGCATCCTGCAAGGGAGAAGGTTGAACTCTGGACAAGCTTTTCTTCCATTCCCTGGTGCCTGAGAAATGCCACAAATTACTTCCAACATGCTCAGAAAGCACAAGCAATTGACTGCAAATTCACAAGAGACTCAAAATCTTGTGGGAAAATTCTTCAGATGGAACAATAAAGGTCTTTGTATGTCCCAACACCACCAGTACAAAACTTACAGCACATCCACAGATACCAGTACACTGGCCTGGGGAGTCAAGTTGAGCAGCAGGGAGCTTTGAATTTAAACTGGTGACACTTGACCTGTTCATCTTGCCAGTAGCCTTCTGCTGGCAGAGTAAGACTGAATGGAAACAGCAGAGCCACATAAGCTGTGAGAGTCATAGATTGGCACCAAGTTGCATTCCCTGTCCCAGGGAGGTCCACAGTCCCTTCGTGCCTTTGAGACAAAAGAGCTTCCAAGTATTGTCCTAAACCTCTAGGTTTTCAGATTTTAGAGCTCCCCTTCTCCCTTGTTACTGGAACTCACAAAAACACTGAAATTGTTGTAATCTTTCAAATTGCTGTTATTCCCCATTTATCCTTCAATTTACAGCTTTCTCCACTCACATTCTTATTTCAAGCACTTTTTTATCCTTCCAGCTTCAAAATGTTTAGCAGATTTTAAATATGTTCTTTTTATTTGATCAGCATCTTCCTGTTCTATATTTGTGCTTGTAAACACAGACACCTGTGCACACCCACACTGACTGACTCACTCTTTGTTTTGTTTTCTGGGTTTATTTCACACTTTCATTTGTCTCTCACCCTGCTTCAGTCTCTTTTCATTTATCCTTTTTATTGCTGAAGACTTAATTTTGATGCTCATTTGGTATGTGGCTTCTATCTATTTGGTGTCTCAGACTATCTCTCAGAGGCTTGTTTACCTCTACACATTTCACTTTGTCCCTTCTTTTCCCCTCTCTGTGATGAAGCCACAGAGACTTCACCACTTAATTATTTTCTCCTATTTTTTTTGGTCTTTTTTCATGTTTCTGAGGACACACACATTGATGTCCTTTCTTGCTGGAATAAGCAGAGAACAGCCTGTCCTAGCAACACATTAGAAATTTCATGAAAGCACTGATTTTGCTGGTATTTACCCTGATCTGTGCCTTTGTGTGTTGCTCAGCACTAGGATGTAGAAAGACAGGACATCAAGCTGTGATCCCTGCATTACCATTGTATTCATTTTCAGTAGTCCTTGCAGGATGTAAAAGCAGTTGATATTAAAATGCCCCACTCACTTATACTTGCCATTCAGCTGCATAGCAACTGCAAATTACCTTTTGCAGACTTATTGAACTATTTTTAGTTCAATTACTTGTTCCCCTGACTCAGACTGCAGGCTAGGTCTGAGCTACCTTTCCCACAGGATGTGCAAATGAACCTCATTTCTTGCACTCATCCTCACCCAAACAGCAGGCAGGTTTTTACCAGGAAATTATTTTAGTTACTGAAATATAAACTTGTATGTTTGCACTTTAAGTTAGTCTGAAAATCTGTCAGACAGTTTCCATCTTGCTTTAATTTCCCAAAGTTTTATCATATGCATATCTTTGTCACCTAACTTCAGTGACAGAAGCTACCTGCAGGTTGATTTACTAATTTGGAGAATGGCTTCTAGCAGGGTAAGCACAGGCCTTCAATGCCTATTTTCCAATAGGCTAGCAAGGTAAATCTTTAAAATGAGAGAGGGATGGACAGCAGGAGGCTTGTTTATCACCTTTTTGGGCTAAAGAAAGATGAACCTTTTTTCAATATTGCAACAGAAACTTCCAAGTGTGGTTAAAGGAGGAAGCTTAGGAGCAAAGCTGTAATAGCTTCTGAACACCAAGAACAGGATCTGCTCCTTGTCACTGGATGTCTGTACTGAAGAGACAACACATCTGTGCACATGCACAGAGTTTAAAATATTCACCACATCCTCATTTCACCAAATAAGGGAATTTAAGCTGGCATCCAGACTCAATATCACCAAACTAGACTTCTTTACACGTTTATTTGTGGAATAAGTGTTTGCTCTTTAACCTCAATGATTGCCCAAATGGTTAATTTTAAACTTCAAATAGTTATTTACAGAATGGTTTGCCTTTTAGTGACAATTGTGTCACATCTATAAAAGTGTATGAAATGTTTCAACCTCCATTTTGCTATCAACTTAGGTTTCCCATCTCTTCAGTAAGCTGCACTTCTCCTGTTTAGATGTTCTTTCCCTGGTTATCCTCTTACTAATTCCTTTAAATCAATTGTGCTTTCTCTCTTTTCCTTGTTTAATGAATTGAATTGTGGTTTTGCCTCTTCAGTGCTGTCCCTTCCTATTTGTACTATTATTTTGTATTTAATCCTTCACCCAAATTTTCTCTTCCAAGTTTGGTAACTGATGAAACTAGGATCTAGTTACTGTAGGTCATATCCTATCCCTCTCATCTGAGGGGACGCCAAACTGCAGAATTTCTTTTGAACCAGGTCATGCTCCACAGCTCCCCTTACCAGCTACTGGTTTAAGACACTAAACTCCAACCAGTCTCACTGGTGCAAGAACTTCCTTTCTCCTTGCATTTCTCCTAAGGAGGCCACTGAACCACAATGATATTTAGCTCCACTGGGATCAAATAATTTTTGTCCACGTGTTTTCAGAGCAGAAACAGAGCTGACCTCAGCAGAGAGAACAACATGCCTGAAACTTGGTATAAGTAAAAGACTTGCTGGAAACAGGGGAGTGACGTAGAAGAGTGGGAACAGAAACATGGCTGCATCAGGAATGGGTGGAAGAACCAGGGACTGAGAAGCAGAGGCTGTTCTTGCTTCTCTCACTGTCCTGATGGAAGCAGAGCCTTGGGCTGTGTCTCTGCTTTGACAGAGAAGGAATCACTTTTCCTGTGCCTGTGTGGTTGCCATTCAACTATTACCAAAATACATACATACACAGAGATGGTCTCCCCACTCTCCCCATCAGAGCAGAGATCCTCTCTGCCAGCTTTCAGAAATGTAAAAATATGTGGCTCATCTCATTAAGGTGGGTATCCAAACCAAGTACCTCCAGGAGGACATTCCCTCATTTGGTTCCACTAGCCAGAGAGGGAAGCTGGAGCACAGTGTGACAAAGGATGCCAAATTATTAGATGGCTGAAATTAAGTAGAAGAAAACTCAGTGCAATGGTTGCAGTGGAACACACTAAGTTGGAGGAAGGATGATGTCAAGCCAAAGCAGTGCTGGATGCAGGTCTGTGTGGACAGTGCTAAATGCAGGCATTTTGACTCTATATCTGGATTTACCCACAGGTGTCAGTTTTTATATGCATATAGCATATCCAGATTTAATTAAGGAGATGCTGTTTACAAAAACATTGGTGCAAGGAAACTTTCTTTGGGGTTATGCTTTTGCAATGTGGCCTCTGATTCTCCTACAATCACTTTTTATGATCTAATTTTTATTTAAGAGTCCATTACATGAACATTGCATATGGAAATGGGCAGTGCACAGATTTTGGTGTGTCCTTAGTCTCCCAAGTCTTTTCAAAATTAGTTTCCTTTTGGGGAGGAATTGAGAAAGACCAGCCCTTTTGTTGAAAAGATTCCTCTCTTCACCTCTAAATCACTAAATGTGTTTTTGTTTAACAAAATTGTTAATGCTAATGACCGATAGTGACTTCTTCATCGCAGTAACAGAAATAGTACAGAAACATTTAGATCTGTTGTGTTGTTAATGATACATTGTATCTAAAAGGGAAAAAAAAAATAAACCTGCTCTTAAAATCTTTTGTGTTCCAAAACAGAATTATTTCTCTTTCTTTAGTAGGAAAATGCAGATCATTTTGCAGTTCACAAGCATTTATCAGTCTATGAAACAAGCCAGCAGATCAACTGAGGTGAGTGACCCATGTCTCTCCCAGTATCAACTCAGCTGACCTGAGATCAATATATTCCTCTGAATGAGGACCCTGAAGCTGTCAGCAGTGCCAGCTAATGTTCTGCCCAACAGCACTTTAACCAGCATGTCTGATCTACACAACAAAGAAGCCTTTTTCTTATTCAGCCTCTTCCTACAGAGAAGCATCCTGGGTTGTATCAGCTGGCATGGGCACAGCTTGGGGAACAATCTTGGTTCATTTATTGCTTATTACAAAGCAGCAGGGGGAAGTCAGATTTTAAGCCCAATAAACAGGCTGGCAGCTTCCCAGTAAATCTGCTGTGATTTATTGCTGGCATAAAATGCAAATAACCCCAAGTACATAATGGAGCAGGCCTGGTTTTTTTTTGCAGCAAGCACAGTATTTCCTGTCTTAACAGGAACCTGCTTCAAATGTGATTCTGGCCGTAGAACTGAGACTGAGAACAGCTCCTTGGTATGCACACACTTGGTGCATGTCTCCTGAGCAGCTCCATTGTCTCAGTTTCATGGCTAAGTTACTTCTAAAGGCCATCTGATACAGTTGCAAAGCTGTATTCCTGTCTGTCTCATGCAAACCTTAATGAGCCCTGCCCAGGCAGGGTCCAGGTCCTGGATCCCAATCCAAGATCTCCTTTTGCAGAAGAACAAGGTTTTAGGGAGAACATTCTGAAAACCAGGGTTGCTCAGGATTTGATCTTTAGCCGTTTGTCTTTACATTTCAGCATCTGCTTCACATTACAGAGGACAGGACAGTCCTCTGCCATCAACACAGAAAAACAAGGTGCACCAAAGTTTTGTCCAGCTCAGACTCAGTTTTGTTCTGTTCACATCTGAAATAGGCAGAAATTGAACAGAATCTGTTAGTCACCCTTGGACACCTATTTCAGCCTGGGTAGCACCACTTTCCCCAGATACTTCTAGTGACCACAGGAAGCAGCTGCACGACAAGCACAGACCTAATGTTTTGCACTTGCCAGTGATTTAGCTCAAGTTAAGCAAACAAAGCCCACTGTAAGGCTATATTTTAAAAAAAGAAAACTGCAGTCATCTGAAAATGCAGACACCATAAGACTTTTCTTAATTGGTGATATTTTCTTCTCCTAAGAAAAGGCAGCTTAGGGATTTCTACAGTCCCCAGTGGTGTCTGAGCATCCTCACACTCCTGGCTGTTTTCTCAAATCGAGTCCTTAATCTTTCCAAGCACTCATTCTTATCCCAGAAAAAAGAGAAAGAGGGAGATTTCCTTGCTTAAACGTTTCACACCTAGATAAAGGACTCCTTTCCCCCTTACTTTCTTAACCCTTAATACAACAACATTTATCTTTTGCTCTGCTCATCAGACAAGGTGTCAGGCATTTAATCCTGCTTGGTTGCTCTGTGGGGTGACCTGTATTTGGCTTTTTACCTTTAGGAGTATCTTTGTTTCCATATGTTGTGGTATTTATTTTAAACAGTTTTCTGCATACATCAAAAGCAGTGTGAATTCTGTCCTTTTCAGTTACTGTTCCTTTCATTTCAGATGAAAAAAGGTCTGGGACATTGTCCCACCCAGTGCTGCTCAGAAGTGCCCTGTGGCTGGAGAGGCAAGCCCAGGACATCAGCCAGCTCTGCCTACCAGCAAAGGTACACATTAGCAGAGCATCTTTCAGCATTGTGACTCAGTGGCACAGCCATAATTTCCCCCTAGTTCAAAGGCAGGAAGAAAGCACAGAACAAATTGCCAGCATTTAAGTGAAAAATGTTTTTGAGGTAGCTAATAGGTCCAAGTCCACACTTACACATTTGCTGCTTCCATGTTGTGCATCTGATTGCACTCAAATGGTTACTCCTAGTAACCCTTTGCCCATCACTTCTTGAAGGCAATCTTTTTAACCAAATGAACCTCAAAACTATATATATTGTGAGCGTGCATGTTGCAGAGGAAGAAAGGGATGAAAAAAAAGCAGTCAAGTCACTATGCACAGAGCACTGCTGCCCCAACAGCTCAAGCAAAAGGACTTTCCAATGCAGCTTCTGGCTGGCAGGGCTCCCCATGCAGGGCAGTGTATCTGGATGAGGCAAACAGGACAAACATACCCACTTTGTGTATCTCTGGGGGTTTATGCCAGGTAAATTCCTCAAAAATACAAAGCAGGGAATTTGTGTGTGTGTGTCTTAGTTTCAGTTAGACAAGCACGTTCCTATAGAAGCCAGGACTTCAGGACACTTGCTGATAGAAACCCCTTGGTCAGCTTTGTCATGAACATAAAAATCAGAGAGAAACAGGATGATGCTGTGACTATCAGGGCTAAATCCTAGCTATGTAATGAAACAGTGACAGAGGATGATACCTACACTGCATTCATTAAAACCCCAGGTACAGGAGCCTGGTGGGTGATGCAGAGGCAGCCTCTGGATGTGCAGCCTCCAGTTAGCTCTGGAGTTTAGCTGAAATCCATCCCAGCTGTATGTCAGCACAAGAAAACTGGGGGGGAAAAAAAGCTATATTTAAAAGTGAGTTTAGACTTATCCTTAACTGCACTCACACTTTCAGGCAGGAACTCCTACTATGTGTTCACACAGAAGTGAGAACAGCAACATAGGGGCCGAGAAATGCCACAAAAACCAACACTAAAATCTGTCACAGGACTGTGCCAGCCAAGCAAGCACTGGGTTTCCCAAAGGCAACTTGATCCCAAAGGACAGGCTGGCTATCTGGGGCTCTACCACATTTTCACAACCTTGCTGATATCCCCCCTCTCATTTTTAAATAGCTTCTGCCTCTGCTTTGTGCTGTGAAAGTTTAATGGCTATTTAAAGAGCTCCATGAAAATAATCACCAGAGAAGTTTGCTAATGGGCTAAACCATTCCTCTGACCACCTGCAAAGGGTTACATTTTACAGAGCTAAAAAGTCAGTCTCAAAATAGGATTAGGCATTTGTGTCTTGGATTAGCACCTGGACAATGCCACTGACAACAATAAAGCAGCAGCTCTTCACCTTCATGCTTTGGGCCAGAGACAGGAGAGCATCTGCAGTGGAGAATGAAAATGACTAGAGATGGGCAAAAGCATAACATTTTCTTTAGTCCAGCAAACACCAAATAATGCACTGTGCAGGGTTTTCACGTCCAGAAGCTTCTGCTGTGAACCAGCCCTACCATGGGGGGAAACCAAACAGACCTCAAATCCATCTTAACTTGGCAAGCAGTGTGCATGGCCACGTGCTTCTGCTTAATTGTCCCACACACTTCACACATGTTAGTCACTTGGGTAATCTGAGAACTATTCAACACAGAAATTATTGGTAAGATTTCCAATAGGAAGGGAGAATACTGGTTACCCTCCATGGCCAGCTCAGCTTGACTAAGCTATCTGTCCTAACCACCTCAAATCTTCTTAAAAACATGGGATTACCCTCTTCAGAAGCATTTTTCTTCCTGTTGACTAAGGAGGGAGCTGGAGTCTCCTGCACCTACCCCAGGTCCCAATGGCAGGTCCCACACAGTCACAGCTGCATGAGATGAATCCTCCTCCCACCCCATTGCAGTACATATCCATGGGAATGACTTGAGGACAAGAGCTATCACCACAAAACTCAGCTAATCAGTGGAAGGCCTATTTCTTAGCAGTAAAGAAGTCATATTTCTCACAGAAGTTATTTAAATTAGTTACTAAAGATATTACAGGTGATACTGTAAAATTCTGATGGAAGAGAACTATTCTTTACTGAAAGAATTGCCTGTAGGCCTAAATCAGACACTTCATCCTTACCACTAAGTGATAAGATGTGGATCTTTCTCTTCCTAGAGCACACTGTTTGATAGGCACAGCAGGCCAAAGAGCTGTTGTGCTGGGAAAGTGGGGAGCAGCAACAGATGACAACAAAACAATAATGTTGCACCATTGTAAGAAAGGCCAACCTCAAACAAGGACACACAGATCAAAAGAGTCTGTGAGAACCTTAAACATTCTGTTCAGTCCTGGAAAACTAGTAACTGGAGTCATCTATGCTCACACTGTTTTGGATGCTTAGACTTCTAAGAAATGGATCTAGTGGAGAGACTGCAAAGGCAAACAAGTACAGCCTAAAGTCTAGAAAATTTCAACCTCTAATCGAAGATTAACCTGCATAAAGGAGAAAATGGAGAGAATTAGTCTTGGAATATTGGAGAGCTGCAACAGCAAAGGAATTGTCTGTATTTGTACTAAGATATGAATTGGCTCAAATTACTGCAGGATGTTTGAGGTTAGGCATTAGGAAAAGCTGTAGAAGGCTTCCTGCAGAGGCTGGAAAGGATTCCTTGCTGAATGACCTTCAACAGGCAAACACATTGCTAGGAGTGACAGAGTTATAACTGCTCCAGCTTTGAGAGGAGGATGGATTATGTAGTCATTTCAGGGTCTTTTCAACCTTAACACTATGTGATTATCAGATTCAGCATTGCAAATTGCAGGTGAATACATGTTTCCAGCATCTATCTGGGGTTTTCCTCCCACAGCTCTTCATCTTTTTTATCTCTGACCTTTCTTCTTCCTCTTTAAAATTCTCTGCCCAAACTAACTGGTTGATTGCTATCCTTCTCCTAGAAGAACTTGGCTTCTTTAACATGGTTGAGGTCTAAATTGCACTTCAGGACCCTGCAATTAGTCACAGTAACTCTACCACTCCCTGAAAGAGGAGAAAATCCTCCTCAGCCTCACGGTGGCTCTGCCTTGCAGTGCAGCCAAGCAAGGGCTCCATCACTTTGTGTTTGTCTCCTACACGGTCACCCACACAGAGCTGCTTTTAACCTGGAAAGACTGGAGAAGTCAATGATGGGCTGAAACGCTGGCAAACCTGCTTTTCTTTCTGAGCCAAATATATCAGAGTAACCCTCCCCTCCCTCCACTGCTCCACAGTGCTTAGCTGACCTTGTCCTGATGCCTGTCAAGTGCAAAACAGGATTGAGATAATTTTATGTATCTGAAGAGCAGAAATTGAGCTTGAAGCCCAGACAGCATTGCTTTTACTCATGTTTTTGTGCAAATCCCTCTGCTGTACCCGGGAAGCAATCTCAGCCTGCTTTATAGTGCAAAGATGATACACATTTAATCTTGCAGCTTATTACATTTTCACTAGGAATGGTGCTGTTGCTATCAGACACTATTAAAGTATATTTTAAAAAATATTTTTTCCTCCTCAAATGTTTATCTCCCTTTATTATATAGCCCAGAAGGTCAGATTCATTTTTATTTTTTTCTCCAGCTCTTCCAGAATCAAGATGGGGACACATCACATTTTGCCTAGGCAGGCACAATCCTTTTGCCAGTGCCCACACAGCTTCTTCAGTTACCTTGGGCAATGAGGCTGCCTGAGCTGCCCACAGAATAGCTCATCTGTCCATCCTTAAATTGCCCCTGCTTTTTGTCCACTGTTCACACTGCTTCTGAGTCCAATTCTTCACCCTTGCCTTTTCTGGAGGGGTTGGCATCACCAAGTTTGCCATGTGGTTCGTTAGCTGGTTTGGCTGAGTAGTGACCAGCTCTCATTTAATCCTGGGTCTGGGATCAGTCACATGAGACATTTCAGGTTGTTTTTGCTTTCTGACATTTAATAGCAAGTAAAAGTCCTCTTCCTCAATTACCTGTCAATGAACATGACTAATTCTACCCAGTAAAATTAAAAGCAAATGTGAATACCCTTCCAAACTGTATGGGTCGACTGATCACTTCTGCAAACAATGTTGTTTGTTTTATTGCTTGTGCAGACACTTACAACTCAAGCCCATCAGTATCAGCAGAAAGGCTCATCTTGAATCAGGTCCTCAACATGAAGGTTCAAAGACTACAGGATTTTATATGCTCTGATACAACCACTTTTGAGGCATGTTTTTCTAGCTTTTCATAGTAATGTGTCTCAGATACTGTGTACTCAAAGTATATTTTAGAGGAGCTCAGACATATTGGGCTGCATCTGTTGGTTTATTTTTAGGAAGATGAGCTCTGATAGATTTGCTTAGAAACAGCACACAAAGAATTACATAAACTTTGCAAACAGCAGAATACTCCAAATTCCAGGTCTATGAACTCTGACAGCACTCTTTCAAATAAATTACTTGTAAAACTCATGCTGACCTCTTCTCCCTGAAGGCTGAAATCCAAAAGTTATCCCAGTGGTGTGAAAGGTCTATCTTAAACCAATTTAAGCCTCCTGGAAATACCAAATTAAGGCAGACACCACATTTTCTTTCCATCTTTGTCTGTAACAGCACAGTGATGGTATTTGCACCTAGAACACAACCACAGTGGCCATATTAGCAATGGCTCAACTGCTCTTAATGCAACAAACACATACATCATGAAAGAAATAGTTTAGTGCAAACATATCTTGCTATGAGTTAACAAAGAACACAAGCTGATAGGATTTTAAAAGCAGGTTAAGCAGTAGGTACCCAATTCCCACTGGAGCTGGAGGCCTGACTCACACTCTCATCTTAAATAGCCAACAATTTAGCAATATATTAGAGCATCTATCATAGCTGGACAGCCCTGAAAATTCAAGCTGCTGGCTTTACTAGTTTGTTGTAATACCACCTGCCTGTAAAATATTTGACTACAAGCCTGTGAACTAAGATAAATTGCACTTGTTTGGAACTTAACTTCATTTATTCAGAAATTAAGCCCTGCTTTCAACCTGTAAGATCTATACTGTAAAAGCATTGATAGAGAAAGCTTCCCTTTTTCCACCCAGCAGTTTTGTCAATCCACTTCTACTTTGGCCAGATAAATCACGTTACACAGGAAGAAGGCAAATCTACCCAACTTCAGAACAACTCCAGCTAGATTTTCAAGGTTGCCAAATTTCTTTGAAGACAGAGGGCCTGTTCTGTGACAAGTAACATTTATTTCTCTCTGAAAAAATAAATCAATGGTGTGCAAGGGTTGTTGTGAATGCAAGACAACAAAAAGCCATTGGTTTGCTCTCCCATACATCTCTGAATGCATTTCAAATTGAAGGGCTGTAAAGAACCTCAGAGGAGACACCTGGCTTTGGGCATCTGTGGAACTAATCAAGAAAACATCGTTTTGGCAGCAATATAGGTCTAATTGTAAAGGGTGATGCTAGTAGCATGTTTTCATCTAGCATAATAAACTAGTTTTTAGTTTAATGACTGAGCTGCTAGCAAATTACAGATCCTCTTCAAGCTGAGCTGACCTAATTAGTTTTTGTTTTGTGCTGCTACTGAATAAGCATGCACAAAGGATGCATTCCCCTCCTCCTTGAGTAAATCAGAATTTAAACATATGTATCCAGGAGGCCCAATATGTCTTTGTCCTGTCTTGCTGAAGTATAAATGCAATGGCTCTACAGTTGCCCACACTTGCCTTTTAACAGAAAAACTCATTGAAGCCTGGGGTCTTGAAAATGTGAAGCTTTCTAACACTGTTGGCAAAGAACTCTGGAGCTGCTTTGGCCTGAGGCTGGTACCCAGGGTGCCAGCTGGGCATCATCTTTCTTGGGGAAGGAGGTCTCTAGCCCCATCTTTTGGTAAGTCTGATTTTCACATCATCTTTCTCCCTCCTATTTCATCCAGTGAGAATTTGGGATGCACCCTGCAAAGCTGCATAGGGCAACTGAAGTGGGAGGTTAGAACAGACTCTCCTATTGCACCTGGTGGTGTTTTCCAGAGGAAGGACTGGGCTTAAGCCATTTTCTCTACAGATGATTACAGCAGAGAGGCTACATTAGTAAAATGTAGCCCAGAAGCAGCTCTTTGCTCATGCCTTCTGGAAATTCAACACAGCTTTTCCCAGCCAGCTACTCCCTATAGCTTAGGGTGTCTGTGCTTTGCATGGCTTATTTACTGACATACCAGCACAACATGTGTTGTGAGAGCAGTTTGCTGCAACCTAGGATGTTCTTTGTAGCAGCCTAACAAGTGAAACCAATAAAGCTATTTTGTGTTATGGCATATCTGGGTATGTATCACTTTCTACCAGCACTGTTAGTAGGACAAATTGTGTGAGAAAACGCAGTTTAGTGCCCAGATGGTGTCATTATTAAGTTCTTATTAGCTGTGCTTCAAAGCACTCCAGATTGAAGGAAAGGTGCAATGTGGAGTGCAGCAGGTACAATATTTGATCCCTTCTGCTGAGGACTAAAAATGGAATATAGCAGTTTGTGGCAGGGAGGCTACAGAGGTTGCAGTGAGTACAGTAGCTGGTGTTGAGCTAGTATCAGGGGAAGGGGGAGCTGAGAACATATTCTGAGCAGGTTCAGCTCTAGCACAGTGACAGGTGTGATGGAAACAGGCATATATGGTCAGTCTTGTTTTCTGGAGGATGTAGGTATATATTCATATCCCTGTTTGCAGCAGGGATGCAACATGGTCTGGCCAAACCGACTACGAGAGCAAGAGGGAACATAATTGCTCATCTACATCTCCTGTCTCTGCGTTAGCTTGCTGAGGGCAAGCTTGTGAAGGATTAAGATAATATACAGAAAAAAACAAGAGTGTGGGACAACCACCTCTCACAGCACCTGAAGCCATCCCCAAGTCCCAGCTCTGCCAGGCAAGCAGGGGATTAGTTTACCTAGTCTGGGGCAGGGAAGATCTCATCTCAGAGGTGGCTGCCAAGCAGTTGGCTGGAGAGGATAAGAAACTGCTGATGCTCAGAGTGAGTGCCCAGGACAACTTTCCCAGCCAGGCTTGACACAAAGCCAGTGAGTCAGATGAAGTGACCAGATGGGAAGCAAAACAAGGCAAAAATAAGGAAACTATCCCTATCAGGAGAGAGAACAGTGGGCAGTTCTTGTTTCTGCTGCTTTTAATAATGCATGAAGATCACTAACAAATCTACCATTTTCACACCACTAATTGCAGAAATATTGGCCACCTCCCCAGGGCATTTCTCACACTGTCCTGACACTATTTTTTTCCTTCTCTTCACCCTCTCTCCCCCCCGCCTCTCCTTTCCATGAGGGTTTTTTAAATGACATGGTTAACCAACTTGAAAAAGGTTTTAAGTACTGAAATGGTGTCCACTGTCCAGCAGTACACCTTAATGTTATGAAAGCATTTTATGTAATTATTCTATGAGGATTGGCACAGCACCTTGTCTGCATAAATACCTATTGAGTTCAAATATTCAGGAAAAACTGTTACTTCCACTATAAGATCTTGAATCTCTAATATTGCTTGACAGAAAGAAATCACCTCAGGATTTTCAGGAATTCACTACTGCCTATCCATCAAAAAAAAATGTACCACCTTATCAAAACTCCTAAGCATCACTGAATACAACAGCTTTGCAGCTACTACCTGCTTATCACCTAGAAATAAGACTTCACTGCAAAGGCTTATTCATTCTGGTAGGAAAGACAGTAAAATTGTAAAATACTGTTCCAGAAAACTATAGTGCTGATTTAATGTTTTTAAAAGTAGAAGTGAAAGAGGACGTTGATACACAAAAAGGTTTGGTTTGTGATCTGTATGTAGCATGACAAATTTGCACGCAGCCACCTTTGCTGGCCAGATAAATATTAAGGCCAGCATGTTTCACCCTCTCACTTTTTTAATCTACCTGATCCATGACTAGTATAACTAGGTAGGGTTCTTGCATTTAGAATATAAAAGCAAAACAGAATTAACAATACCACACAGTTGGTATTCAAGTAATCTAGGTGAAGAAAAGGCCTCTCCCAGGCCAATGGAGACTGAAATAGCTGAAATCTTACATTTCCTGCATCATGTCCCTTGTATCTTGAAGAATCTAGATGTGGTGATCTGAGGGCATGATTAATTTATCATGTGTATCTAGTAATGGGTATTTGTAGCTGCTTTAGGAAAGGAGCTAGTAAATCAATTAAGTGCTGATACAAAGCTTCACTGAAGTTAACAGGAAAATGACCATCAACTTAGCACCAGACCTTAGAAGAAAAGCTGAAAAGCCACAAATGAAAGATAAGCCACAACAGAACCACCTCTGAAAAAAAGCAGCAGGGTTTCAGAGTAGAACCATCAGGTTTTGAAGACAGTTTTTTTTCAGTTCAGACAGTTTTCTCATATAGCTCTCAGGGTTTTACCCTACCTGATGCACCCCAGCTGTTCAGCTCTGCTGGGCAAAACTGAGATAATACCTATGAGATTTTCCTACCCAGGCAATGCTCTTCACTATTATGCCAACACACCAGAACACCTCCCAAAGCCATGTCCCTCCCACTATGTAAGGGTGTAAGCGTGCTTTGACTGGTGATATTCCCACTGTTTATAACTCTGATGAGTCCAAGCTGCTTTGAGCTCTTTCCTCAAGGAGCCAAGAGGCACTCAGGGTCTGCCAGTGCCAAACAACTGAACAGATCTTTCCTGTGTATTTTGAACTGCTGTCTCTCCTCCAACAAACAGAATGTGAGCCGCCTCAAGCTGGTCCTTGTGTGCTGCTCTGCACCTCTCAGACCACAGGGTAAGCAGGCACATTGGCTCCAAAGCAGTTTTAATATAGATTTATATCCCTTTGTACAGCTCCAGCAGTGGGAACATGGAAGTCTGAGGGTCCCTGGGATGTCAGTGAACCTGGAGAGATAGTTGGTTTCACTGAATATTGTCCATCCCTGTTCTGCTCTCACTTTTGATGCTGTTGCCATCTGCCTCTCCCTGCAAGAGGCACCTGAAGAGGAATCCTCTGGGAAATACCAGAATAAGCCATACTTTATTTAAAGCACTTTATTTAAGTAGGACTATGTCAGAGATGCAGCAAATGCTTTTACATGGGAGTGATACAAAGTAAAGAATCAACCCTCATACCACTGAAATTGCTTAGTGGTCTCTGTTGTAACAAATCCCCAAGCATAAGAGGTTGTCTATTTCCTGAACCAAATTCAAGAAGCAAAGCAGCAGTGATTTGAAGTCTGCTCACCACAAAACTCTCTCCAATGAATATCAAACAGAGCTGGCTATCCAGACTGAGGAGCAGTTAACAGATGGGAAACCTCAGATAGTGGATTTATCAGTGCTCCACTCTGATCTTGTGGAACTTTGGTCTTTCTAAGGTAGCCTGGAGAAAACAGTTCTTGTGCAGCCTGAGAGCAACAAACCACTAACTCTTACAAACAGGAAGATAAAAAGTTCCATTTACAGCAACATAAGTCCAACAGGCAGTTGCAAAAAACACTGTGTAGCAAGACAAAAGACATTTGTATGGCAGCTCTGTCTAATCTGTTTGTTGCTGGAGGCAGTGGTAAGGGAAACTGAGGCTAATTAATCCTTGAAAAAAGCCAAACCTTTTAGTTTTCAAGCATGCTGTTTCCCCCAAATGAAGTGATTATGCTAGGAGTTTCAATTTGTGAGCATAACTGGTATTTTTACAGATTTGATAGAGGAAAATTAAAGAAGGAGTTCATTTTCCTTGCTGCCCTGAAATAGAAGAAAATAGCCAAAGTTCAGGAATATGACTAGCCAACACCTACAGCTACATACAGAGCAGTCCTCTTGACCATTCTTCCCTTCATATGGCTTGTCTTACATGCTGGCAGGTGACCATCAGCCATCACTCCATGTGAGAGGGCATCTTACATATTGATCTCAAGGGCTGAGATGTCTACAGAAGGCATTAGAAGGGGAGATAACAGTTATGTGGTTAAGTTGCCTGGAATGATGCATGCAGAACATGCCTTCTGCAATAGAACTACATTATTCCAGAATTTGTATTAAAACTTGGGTTTTTTTTATGGTTATATTCCTTCTTCTCAACCTGGAAAACTAAAGGTCATGGATATTTCCTTCATGTGCTGCATTTCCCTCTTGTTTTCTGCCCTCCAATTATTCCCCCATCCCTGCAGGTAACCTGCAGCTTGCACTCCAAAGAGGTTACTGGACAAAGACTGAAGGTCCAAACCTGCGATGGTCAAATAGGTGGTGCTCAGGTCAATGCAGTATAAT
This sequence comes from Chaetura pelagica, assembly GCF_000747805.2. Taxonomy (NCBI): domain Eukaryota; kingdom Metazoa; phylum Chordata; class Aves; order Apodiformes; family Apodidae; genus Chaetura; species Chaetura pelagica. The sequence goes on from NW_009953964.1 coordinate 6,077,212, forward strand.
CTTTCACCTGATCATTCAAGTCCAACAGGCTGCAGAGGCTCATGCAGGCATTTTTCCTCCCATAACACACACTTGGAAGAGTGACTATATCATCTCTACACTGAGTCCAGGTGATGGACACTGCATTTGCCAGGCTGTCAGTTGTACCCTCATGTGCAGCTTCTGCCTGTTGGGAACAGCTTGTGAAACTGCACCCTTCAGCCTCTTCATACAGTCTGTACTTTCAGGGTGATGCTGGCACTCTTCCCTACCATGATGAGAACAGCACATATGTTTTGGGGATTCCAAAGCAATTCTGTTTACTGCTGTGCACTGGGAGCTTCACCTCCTGGGAAGCAGCAAAGAAAGAACCAATTGTTCCCAGGCTAGCTGCAAAAGGGGTTCTAGCTTAAAAAGTCACGAAGTACAGAGCCAGTGTCTCACTGTGCCTGTTATTTTAGTTATTTACTGTTGCCTCCTCTCAGTCACCATAAATGTCAGCAGAAAGAGCTTAGTTAAGATATGATTAGGTTGAGAGTATTGCATATAAGATTCTTGCTAGGGCTTGTAAATGTGACAAACTCTGAAATACAGTTTCCACAGAAAAGGAGAGGGAAGGGAGGGAAGTGTTGCTTTTACTCAAGTATTGCACAGTTCCCTAATTATCCCTTTACACTAGTGACTCTGAGTGGTGCATAATAACAATTAAAGAAGCATTCACTGTTCTGCCCACTTATGCCTCCAAACTTATATTCTCTTCAGAGGCTCAATGGCAGCTGCAGAGTAAGTCCTGAAAGAAATTAGGCTTATTTAAGAGCCTGCAAGGAGCACTGTAACAAAAGGAGATGGCATTGTACCATTTTAAAGCTTAATTCCCATTGCTTATGCTTTATTACTACCAAGAATCCTTAAGAAGCCTGAACTGACCAACCATTTTAGTGAATCTTTGGACACAGAAAACATCCAACACAAAGGCCTTTGCAGCAAATGCATTCTCTCTTCAAAGTCTTCACTAAGGGCTAGGCCCATCTCTTCCGTACTCCTACCTGGCTTGCTTGAAAGTCTAAGAATGAGTAAGATTCTTCTAAGAATTATTGTTACTTCAGCACAGGAAGCAGCAACTGTTACTTGACCTCACTAGGACAACACCTACATGTCTTCTAACATGGGAAAAATATTTATCTACTTGTAGAGATAAAGTGGCTCATCTTGTACTGTTTAATATCAACAGGTACACTCCTTCAGTCCCATCCTGGCCTCAGCAAAAGACTTTTGACTTCTATAAAGGGATTCTCTAATAACATATGTTCATATAGAGAAGTGGTAGATGCCTCATTCCTGGAAACCTTCAAGGTCAGGTTGAACTCTGAGCGATCAGTTCTAGTTTGTGTCCCTGCTCATTGCAGCAGGTTGAACTAGATGAACTGTAAAGGCCCCTTCTTAACCAAGCTATTCTATGATTCTATGTTGAAGGAAACTGTTTTTGCTTAGAGCTGGGATGGAGCCAACAAATAGTCAGCTTTTCTTAGACTTTCTTCATAGTTTGTTTGGGTTGTTTTTTTTAATTAATAACAGTAAAAGAACATAATAGGAGGTATTTAAGATGTGTGAATCTGTCCTCATGAGCTCCTTTTGATCTGTGACCTCAGTTTCCTACAATGCATTTAACATCCCTTCACCCCCTGTTGTTTTGAAATATTAGCCACTGAGGTCCTGGGACTAAAACATCCAAAGTTTTATTTGACTTCTTGCCAACACCCTTAAAATATTCTCTGCACAGTCACAGCTTGTGCCACCTCCCAGGGGAGCTGATTTAAAAGTAAATTACATGTAAGTGTTGGATGAAAAGAGCTTCATTATCTAATTCTTCCTACACCAGCATTTCTTTAAATTGCTTACTAGGGACAGGAGACAATTAGTCCTGTGTTTGAAATGAAAAGTAATAAGTATCTGTCATTCCCATTAATCACAATTTTTTAATGTATGCAAATACAACTGCTTTCTGACTAAGATGGGGCAGCTCAGGTGCCAAGAGTGCTTTAGCCAACTCTGAGCACACTCAGCCACCTTGGGTTTCAGAAGCTATTTGTTGGACTAAGCCTCTTGCAGCACAGTCTGCTGATTGAATCAGCACCTCAATAATGAAAGAACAATTGGAAGTCCTTCATCCCTTTGCAGTATCTACAAGTACACAAATGTTTCCATGGCACCAACTAGCTTCCAAGCAGATTTCAGAAGCATCAGCAAGGGCCATGAAGTCCATAGGAGACTTCCTCTCTGAAAATGGAATTGGCATAGCTCTTCCAGGCAGCATCAGGACATGGGAGCTGATGCCAGCAATACATCACTACCAGACACTGAGCAAAAGCCCACTTCTCTCAGTCCCTGTGGAGAAACCCCCATTCTGCCCATGGCTCAGACTTCTGGTGTGGTCATCTCTCACTTGGCCCTTATCACAAGGTTTAATTTAAATCAGTACAGTATCTAACCCATGCTTACAGGTGAGATTCTCATCGTGTCAGGTCAGGATCAAAGAGGAGACTGAACTAATTGCAAGCACAGACAGCCCTGCCCAGTTCATATCCATCCCAAATCTTGTTGCAAGAGCTCAGCCTGCCCTTCAAATCATATCACCTACATTTTTTGTATCACTTAATTTGCCTCCACCTCCTGGATCCACCTGCCTTTCATACAAGGTAACTTTGAACTACACCCAAGAAAAAAAGGCTTCCCTGGGGTATTAGACAAGTGTAGTGCAGAAGTTCACCTGTTTGTTCCCTTTGGCAGAGGTACCAAGATGTTCCTCAAATTCCAGATCCTGGATGCAGTATCTTCTCTACAGGATTCAGCATGTGTTAATCCCTCAGCTGGTCCATACAAGATGTTTTTCTCAAGTTTGTAAGCTGTCATGGTTAGACATGACCTTTCCATGGTAGGTATTTAAATGGTAATGTAAACAAATCCTTTTAAATCTTTATATTGTGCATGTGGAGTCTCTCTGAAACAGATCTTGGAACTGCAGTCAAATCTAGGCACCTGAGTGACACCTGGTTCTCACAAGCAGCTTGTGTGTATCTGAGCAACAAGGGCATGAAGTGCAGGGCTGTTTAGTCACATTTTACTGCCTCTCTGCTTCTTCTGCTTTCTTCAGTGTTCACAGTTACAAAATTATTACTTCCATACAAATCATTCTGCATAAAATACTTTAAACAGGAGACTAGTATTTTATGAGGTGCAGAACAGACTTCAAACTGATGATGTGTCTAATTCTATGGTCAGTTATTAAATGTGCACCCTGTAAAACTAGCAGAGTCAGTAGTCAGAAGCAGGGGTTTTCAAAGCAGCTTTAAAGCAAACTAAAGAAAGGCAGTATCTGCTGGGAGAGACAGTGAAGAATCGAGACACACGGGATTTATTTTGGGCTCACCCAAATGCACACAGGAAGATTTCACAAGGTGATTAGGGCTCATTAAACAAAACACTTCAGAATGAACTTAAGTGATTTATCTAATTGGGATAAACTTGTTTGTGCTTTCATTTACTTTGCCAGAACAGTGCCACAGAGTTGTATCTACCTTCACCCTTAAGTCAAGAACATTGATAATTAAGGGTTGTAAGACCAAATTCAGTGCCTAAGCCTCTCTGAGACATAGCAAAGGTCAGTGCTATAGGGGGGACCTGTGAACAGAGCAAGATGAATAAGGAAATCAGCAATTTGCATTTGTCAGATTTGCTTTGGATGGTATTTTTTTCTCTCTCATAAATAAGATAAACCTCCCTTCCGAGTCCAAGCTGGCTTAAGTCCAGAGTGTAGCTCTTCACACAAACCTCTTCTGGGCACTCACAACCAGTGTCTGTTTTGGAGGCAAAATGGAAGTATGGAATGAGAATGAATTTTATTTTATATGAAAGCCTCTTGTAAATTTTAAAGTGTCTAAATACAACAAATAAAATCCTCAATCACAACAAATATGCTTAATATGGGTACTGATGTTAAGTTTCATGGTTCTACTGCAGAAATTTTCATGTAAAGTGGAAAAGTAACATTCAGTCAGATTGCATTTTCTTTAACACACCTATTTAACTTTTAGAATTGCCTTTCCTTCCCCTTCTCTCTGGTCAAAGCTCCAAAATGTGACTTTAACTAGTAAGCTTATTTCTTTTAACTAATTTCTCTGAAAACAGGGTTTATACCACTGCTCTGCTGAAGTCCCCAGCAACAAAGGGAAGGACATCTTTGGGCATCAAGGTCTTTAAGGTTGCACAAAAAAATGGCTAAAGGAAAAGCTGAGGTATTAGTCTACAAAAACAAGCAATAGAAAACTATTTATTCATATCAAAGGCCTACCAGCAAGCAAACAGCACTAGCTCTGCCGGCATCCTAGCAAACCTTATCATGCCTGCCCCAATTCTGCCCTGTCTTATTGCAGGCATGAGGGTTTCTTGAACACACTGCAAGTCATCTGCTGTTTTTATAAAGCACACACAGGTACTGGGATAACATGAACAAGATCTTTTTAAATTTACAATTTCAAGCTAAGATTTGAACAGATGTCTTTGGAGATGAACATCTATTGTACTCTTCCTCTGTGTCTTACATATGTCTCATGGGAAGGTGCATTTTGAGGAGAAGTCAAAGCACTTTCAGTTTTATTATGCTTTTAGAGATAGGACAGATTCCTCCTCTATCATTTCCCTCTCCCTACTCCTTCCCCCAAGAAAAATCTCTAACCCTGCCTTCCTGTCTCTCAACTTCATTGCCTGGATAAAGCTAACAAACAGAAAATACTACAATTAATATTGTAGATTCAGACCTGACCCTGACTCCTGTGTTTCACTGTTAAAACTGAGTCAATTCTGCACACAATTGTGTGTATTTTGAAGTTCACACCATTCATCTGTGTGGGAATGTGTAAAACTTGGGTGTCAAAGTCTCCACCTCACACAAGCAAACATTCAATACTGGAGAACACTCAGGAGTGAATGTACTTTCTACTAAATGACAGTTACCACAAGCTTTATAAAAACAGGGGACAAAATTGTGTGGCTTTATACAGGCACTCACGTTGATATTTTGTCTATAAAATAGTTAACATACAGTTCAGGAGCTATTTTAGAGACCTGCTCCAGCCTGTTGATGAAGGATGTACATAAGTCAAGTCTTTGAAGAAATTGCATTTGGAAAACTACTCAGGGGAAAGAATCCAAACAGAGGCAAAGCTGACTAGATAACCCTATTATGGGCACATTCACCCAGGGAGCACCTCTGCTGACATCCTATCACAGGGAACCAGCACACTCCATCCCTATATGCTACAAATTTCCTACAAAGAGTTTGCTCAGCTGTTATCTCTGATTTCCACAAAAGCTTGAAAGGAGACTGTTGAAAGCTTGTTCTGTTATCTGTGCTTTACACAGCCTGGTTGTTCAGCCTGCTTACCTGTTTCTTCCCCTTTCTCAAAATAGAGCTCCAGTTGATATGAAAATAGCCCACCTATTTCAGAGGGGTGCAGGACTGGTAAGGTATTGGGAAGGAATCAGGAAACCTGAAATGACAGTGAACTGTGTTTTTATATTAGAAAGGCTTCAAGCAGAGACTAATTAATCCCATTGTTGATGCTAATATAGTTTTTTCATGATTCACAATTTAGTGCTCCAAGCAAATTTACCTTTGATCTTTAGCTCAGAGAAGATGAGAGAAGTTTTTATCAAATTCATTTGCCTGCCCTTAGATTCATGTATGGACTAGGACAAGCAGAAAAGCAAAGCATCACCATGGCAGAAGGGAAAAGAGAACTAGAGGGAACTAGCTCAGTATAGCTCCTGCAACACTCTTGCTTTGCTCCCAAACAGAAAAGGTATCTCCAAGTAGATCTGCAGAACCAGATAGTGCTGTGCATGACCCAAGATGATAGCACTCTGACCAGGCTGTCAAATGGCCACCTATTTAGACCTGGAATGGCTCAAGAAAGGAAACATTGTCAAAATGATTTTACTGACTGTGGCATCCCAAAGGGCAACTGGCATCAGACTTGTCCATCCAGGACTGTTCTAGATTTGTCCTGCTGTCTTGTAGGGGAAGACATGGGTGCTTATTTGCTGGCAAAAAGACAGGACAAGGCAGAGATTAAATGTGAAGCTTCTTTGCAGGACTAAATCTGCCAATTGGGGTCAAGCTAGAGATGATTATAGATTATTTTATCAAAGTGCAAAGGGCTGACAAAAAACATCCAGGATGTCAAAGGACTGTCACAAATACACAATTTGTACTGTAGATGGGGCACCTTGGGGTGATAAATGTAGGAGGAATCTGCTGCCAGGCTTGCAAATTGCATCAGTCACTTATAGCCTCTACCAGACCCTGGTTCCACACATGCACTTTGAGATGCATTAGAAGACATTATAGCACTGCAGATTTGCCCATCAGTGAGACCTTAAGCTGTGATCCCAGCTCTGGGGAAACTGTGCTTTGAGCCAAGCTGAATAAACCCAGCATGAAGAATATAGCACTTTGGAAAGGGTTATAATGGTGTTGAGAAAACAAGACTGCTTTAAAAGATTGACGTGAAAGAGGGATAGATACACAGGACAGTGCTTGTCAGATGAGATCTTTCACTAGTTTGGTTCTCAAGTGTACCACTACTATGGGTCATGCTTTTATGCTCCCTGGAACTTACAGCTAAAGCTGCAAACACTTAATCCAAATGAAAACCTCAGACTCACTTATTGCTATATTTTATAAGTCAAGATAATAGGCAAGTCTCTTGTAGCTTTTAGTTCAGCTGTGACTCCATTTCTCCTGCATATCTGTGCACTCCCAAAAGTACAATCTTGTAACTGGGATGCAACAAGTTGTCCTGTTCATGCTGGACAGGCTTTGGTAGGGTGGAGTTTTGGTTAATTCAGTACTGTCTTGCCAACCTCATAGAAACTGAGCACTTGCAGGGAGGTGAGACAGAGCAGACTGTATTAAAGGAGCTTTAACAAGTGATGCATGCACTAAATCCTGCAGGATACCAAGATTTCCTTGCAACTCCCTGCATTTCTTGATGAAAATTCTGAAAAAGTAATTTATGAAGATTATCAGTTTTTCAGAGCTGACAGAACTACATCCTGCTCCTGTTTAATGGAGAGGTGGAAGCTTGCTATTGCCTTCGCCAGAACACAGTTCAAATCCTCAGCCCTTGATGCCTTTGATTTTTGCACTACCTGCCTCTAGCACACTTTGGAAGCACAATGACTAAGTGATACTCTTATCTGTGGTGCAGACACACTAAGGGAGGGCATCTAAGGATCTAAGTCATATTGATGTGAACACCTAAATCCTTCAGACAGCTTTAAAAAGAAACTGAAGCCTAAATACCTAGTTATTCAGTCCTGGAGTAGAAGCTGAAATCACAAGAGAATACTTTTCCATCTTTGTGCTCTTTCTGCTAGACCACACTGCCTCCCAGTTAATTAATTCTATTGATTTGTTTGTTTTTAAATCGGCCTTTCCACACTCAGCAGTTATTTAGGACTTACATGGGTAATGCATTTTCCAGTTAAATTGATCCTACTTTTTATATCCTTTCATGCACTTATTTGAAATTTCCCTGCCAAGTGTTTTAATGTTTTCAAGTTGAATGTTGATTCATATTATTTAAAATACTCTGCAAGAGAAGAGAAAAAAAAAATCTGTGTAGCAGAGTTAACTAATAAAATGGGCTCTTTAAACCTGATTCACCACCAGTGAGGATAAAGAACTTCCCTCCAGCAAAATAAACAAAACAACCCAGACCATTACAACTAGCTGTACCTGCTGAGATTGAATTCAATTTGCTTCCATAAGGCCATAATAAAACCCTTATCTGCCTTCCTACTCCTTTTCTGAAGCTACTCACTTTGGTGTCTAACCAATTTAGGTCAATTTATATTTTGAGTGGTATGTCATGATGGCTGTTCATAAACCACTGTACCTTGCCAACACAGAGCCAAGACAGTCTTAATGGGCAGGCTGAAAGCCAGCAGCTTTGTGCCCAGCAGTGACATTGGCCTGTCAGTGAATCATTATGAGCTTCAAGTAAAGAATTCTGTCTCCATTAGCAATAACTTACTCCTGATAGCAGCTGTTGAGGAGTGTCCACACATTTAGCAGAGTAGTATTCAAGGGTCTTGAAATATCACAACGTAGCTTAGTATGGGTGACTTGTTTTAGAGCTTCTGCTGGTGGGTTTCGTTACCTTAAGGACAGCTATTGCTAGCAGGTACATTCTAATCCCTGGGGAGAAGGAAATCAAAGGAGATGTGGGAGTTTAGTCTCATTTACAATAGTAGCAAAATGAAGATATTAAGCTGTTGCCATGCTTCAGGGAAAGGCCTTTCTACAACTCCTGTTTATTCATGCATATTAGGGTAGATACAAAGGTATTTAGGTGGCATTGAGCAAAGGTTGAATTCATAGCATAGAAGTAATTTGATTTTAAGTTAACCAAAAAAATCCCTTTTGCTTTAGATCCAAATCATCCCTTCTCACAGGAGACTACTTTACTTTAGTGTCACAGTTTGACTCTGGATCAACAATTAAACCAGCAACAATAATGTTCTCAATCCCCTCCCACCCTAGTAGGGAAGGAGAGAGAGAAATAGAGAGACTTTGATGGATAGAAAACACATACACATATATACAAGTATGTGCATGAATATGCAAAACCCTTATTTCATCCCCCCACCCCCAGCAACTCCCACATCATCTCCTGAGCTGTGAGCAGTTCCAAAATGTCCCAGAGCACTTCACAGAGTGACAGAGCAGACAGGATCTGAGGGCAGAGTTATGAGGGTCAGGAATTCATGAGCCTAGGGGCTGACGGTGGTGGATAGATGAGTCCCCCCTGGACACCAGCCATGGACAGAAGAGAGGGCAGAAAAAGAATGAAAGAAGGAGCTTGACTTCCACAATCCCTGAATTTGTATTGAGATCTAGAGGCATATTATATATGGAATACTCTTTGGCCTGGTTTGCCATCTGTCTAGTCCCCTCCTCCCTATGGAAGGGTTGCAGATACAACTCTTCTGCTCCTTTAGCAGCAAAGCAGTAGACTCAACAAGTGGAGCAAAGTGTCCTTGGTCTCTCAGCACTAGCTATAAACATCCAGGCATTATCAGCCAACTAGCTGGAAAACTTACTGCTTAAGATAATTCACTGAAGGGAAGGAAAAAAAAAAATAATCAGTAAAAGGAAAATTGGCTTCCTCCAGGCTCAAACCAGGACATTTTGTTAGAGTCTTTATGCCCAACAGCCTGGAGAAGGCCCATCTGTTTAGCAGCAAACCAGTCCCAGCCAGTTGTCCTGTCTATAGACAGCCATGTAAGTTCTGAATGGGAGTAAACAGAATTGGAAGTAACTGTGGGCAGCTGCCATTCACAAGAACTTCCAGAAGCAGACCATACTGCCATTCAGTGGTGCTCCTTTATAGACAGTAAGATGGAAATAACTTAGAGGTAGTTTGAGGCCTAACAATTTCAAGCATATTGCTCTCTGCTCAGTGGGTTGGAGGCTTCCAGAGTGACAGACTTGCCTTTGCTTGGCTTATCTATGCTCTCTCTAGTTTCCTGATCCTCTGCTATTATTTTTTTTAATCCAGTGACCCTGAAACAAGGTGTCAGGCTGATGTTAATTCCTTCTAACCTTTGACTCCTGGCTTCTGATAGCCAACTTGAAATTGCACCGGTTTTAGAACAGTATTAGATCAGTTGCTACAACACCTTCTGCTTGAAACTGGTCACCTTTTCACCTCAAGAGACCACAGTACAGCCCATATACAGCCATAACAGTATAGCTTCCTGGCTGTACCTTGTACAGTTCTAAGTTAGGAGAAGAATATGCAAGGTGACAAGGTGGACAGCATGTCAGAGCATTGCAGACTGCAACAACACCTTTCTCTGAACAGCATTGACATCTGTCTCCAAGAAAGTAACATTAGAAGAAGCCTGTCCCTAGACTGTACATATCAGCATGCATAAATAAATCCCATGAATACAAGCTTTGTCAGTCTTCTTGACAAAGATCATAGCCTTTAGATAAGGAGCCCAGCCAAAAGCACATTTCTCATCCTTTCTTCATCATTAAACTTGATAGCTCAGTGATAGGCAGCTATTCAATAAGATTAAGGCTTGCAGCAAAAAGAAACCTCACACAATGATCACAAAACTTTCCTCCTCCCACTTATATAAGTATTTTGATTCAGTTTACAGTAAGTGAACAGTGATGCACAGAAATGTGATCTCCAAATGGAGAAAAATCTCTAGTCCATTTACAATTCAATCTGTTATCTCAAGTTGTTTAGGGTCAGGAAAGATCCTTGCCAGAGGGACCTGTGAACAAAAAGCAGCTATTTGTGATAGTTTATCAGCTGGAATCTTTTAAATCTAAATGAGTTTTCAGAGATTTTGATGACTGCATCTCCTATACAGAGTGTGGGACTGGAGGTGACTTCTCTCAGTCTCACCATGAGTCAAACTAAGCCTGACATTTTGATGAGCTTCCTTAGCAGAAGACCACTGGCAAGTCTTAGAAAAACATTTACTGGCCAAGGATAAAAAAATCAATCCAAGCCTCAGATAACTACCTCAGTCAGTGGGTTTGAGTCACTGACACACCAAATATTTATTTATAAATGCAGAATAAGTAGAATCAAGGGCACCTTGCTGCCAAGTTATTAACAGCTGCAACTGTGAAGCAGTATGGATACTGCTCTACAGTGTAGAGACTCATTTGTCTAATTTTAGACATTTACAAGGTTGACTGGGGAGGACAGGCACATCTGGCCCACTTTGGAGGTCTGTGTTTGATGAAGCTGAACTGTTCCACAGGAGAGTCTTTTCCAGTGATAGCTATAAGGAAGCCTAGTATTAGATCTAATGAGCTGTCATACCAGATGAATCCACTTCTGCAAAATGAAAACTTCCTTTAAAAGGATCTTCCAGTACATAGCTTAGCATTTGTAGTCTGATCTATGATGTGCACCAGCAGGTATGCTGCTTTTATTCCTTCTTTATTAAAACATACATTTTTTCCTAAGGCAAAGGCAATACAGTCAGCTATAGGTCACCTCCCCACCGCACTTCAAGGCAGTTGATCTGACTACTTCATCCCTCATTAAAAACATCTCTGCTTCAGTCAGAGCAGCCAATGCAGTAAAATTGTACAGTGGCAACCAGTGGCTTTCAGTGCAATATTTCAATATTTTATAGTGCTGGTTGCACTGATGTCAACTGAAGATACAGCATAAGGTGGGATGCTCCACCCAATAGAAGAATCCATGGACTGAGAGTAGATGATGGACACCCAAAGCAGTAGAACAGATCTCAGCTACTGATCAACTCAAAAATCAGAAATCAAAACTGTCCATTTTATGAAAATTTATCTTAAACCAAGAAGCTCCATCTTCTCTCTGCACCTTAGCCATGTATGTTGTAAGTGTAGAAACAAGACCTGTGAGAAATACAGCACGTAAGTATCTATTAGGTGGAAGATTCAATCGTCAGCAGTGTTTGCATTATGACTCCAAACTGCTGTGATACATTACATTTAATATATTATGAATAAGGTACTATTGTGCCCAACCCTGAGGGAAGAAAAGCAGGGAGGAGGAATAGCCAGTGGTGAATCTGGCATACTCCTGGCTTGCTCTAGCCTTGCAACACATCTTGTTTGCAATACACAGCAGATGACACAATATTTCAGACATGATGGTTTCTAAATATATTCTTGCCTACCTGCAACAGCACCAAGACAACTGCAGTCACTGCTACTTAGTTGTGACATTAAGTCAAAGCATCGCTTCCTTACTGAGTTCACCAATAACACTGAGCAACTCCAGTCAATTTAATTTACTAGAGACTCTTGAGATGAGTTGTCTGCCCTCTGTTGATTATGGGTTCAATTCAAAGTGACTAGCCTGAAAATTGCACAGTGTCTAAGTCACAGCTAGCTTACTTCTGCAGAATCCTTTCAAACAGGTCCTAGAATGACTCATGGAAAGAAAAGTCTGTTTTAATAACCAAGCTAGTGACATAATAACCAAAAGGTCAATTCTTTTCAGTGGCATGGCTGTGGCCTAGTTGCCATGCTTTGACACATTCAGCTCCTCACACCTCTGGAGTTAGGAGCACCAGCAACTCTATGTGAATGCACAGATATCCCTGCAGAAGCTAAAACCTGGGTTGGACCCAGGCCCACTGGAAGATATTAATAAGTAATTAGAATTTAAAAAAATGCTCTCATCACACTTTCTAGGTGAGTCAGTCAGGTGGCAAAGTCATTAGGACAGGTGAGCTGCCTTCAGGACTGTTTCCATGGACTACATAGTATCTTAATACCCTAGTTTGAACAACCATTGTTTTTTACTAGGAGCATGTCTTACAAACTGCAAGAGATCAGCACAACTATCTCTAGAAGATAACACCTAACACGACCTGGATTACATTGTTTACTTTGTCCTAAGAAGCAGTGGAAAGAGAACAGTGTGTGCGGTGACCAATACTGCTCCTAATGAAAGTGGCAGAGAGCCAACCACTAATGCTGCAAATGCAGCACGTCACCTCTGGGGAAGAGTCTGCTGATTAAACAGGTCCCAGTTCTTACTTCTAGCTCTTTGATGTCTAGTTGCACCTCATTTGAGCAGAGCTGCTTGGGATTCTTTTAGTGTCCCAGTACACTAGTCTTACTAAATAAGGGACATTACTGATGGACATAGTAGTGCTAAGTTAACAATGGACTTGATACCTCAAAGGTCTTTTCCATTTTCCAACCAAAATAATTCTATGATAAATGTTCAGCTCATGTACCATTCCTGGAAGGCACCATGCAACAAAAGTTGCATCAAAACTGGGGAGACCCACTCATTCTTGAAAAACCAGATGCAAAAATCCCTTCTGCCTTTCTCTGATTAGATCTTCCTAGAAGGATCTCAGTACACCTCACTGGAAGTTGAGAACTGGGCAAGGCAAGCATCTTTTCCATGAAGCACTTTGGACTTTCCTTGTTGCCAGCTTTTGCCAGAGCCCTGCAATGTAAGCTTCTTTGCACATTTCCATGTGTGAAGGACCAGGTATTTCCTTACACGAACATGAAATGTCCTTTGAGTCAGCCGACAAAACTGACTTAAAACGGCGTCTCCACGCTGCGCTGAACCCCCTCTGTGTGTATGGGGGGGGAGCAGCTGCTGCAGGGGAGGAGCCGTGGCCGGAAGCAGGGGCAGGACTAGGTCCCGTCTGATTGGCTGAAAAGCCCGGAAATGCAAAACTGGCGCCGAAGAACCCCATGAGAGAGGCAGCGCGACACGCCCCTCTCTCTCTCTCTCTCTCTCTCGCTCTCTCTCTCTCGCTCTCTCCTCGTGTGTTCGAGGCAGTCGTCTACACACGCAGCCT
>NW_009953964.1:6090703-6113147 GCF_000747805.2 Chaetura pelagica
GCTTGCCTGCCCGCCGCCACTGCTGCCAAAAGTCCCAGCGCCGCTGAAACCGCCGCGTTTCCAGCATCTGCACACCTACGGTCCCGGAGCCGCGCACCGACTGCCGCCGCTTTGTGGTGGGGGGGGCGACCTGCGCTTGGAGCCTCTTTGCTACCCAGCTCATCCTACCTGCACTGCCGTGGTGAGACAATTCCGGCTACCCCAGCTTATAGGGGAAAATATAATCCAGCCATTCGGGCAAATCCCTCCCCTCTGCTTCCCTCACGTGAATAAGATGTGTAACTAAGGTGTACCCATATATGTTTAATGTGTTGTAATCACTCCTTTTGAACCTCCTGCCCCAAATTGCTTCGTTTTCCCCACAATAAACCTTGCTGTTGTTAGAAATTTAGTAAGCACTGAGCGAGTTATTCACTCAAAAAAGTCAGGACATAAGTTCCTGTATCCTCTGTGTGAGGCGATATCCACGTGTGGATCTCTCAGCAAATCCTGATAAGTTAATACACTCCAATAAGGAGATATAATAGGTCACGGATCGTGACACCATGTTCCTGAAATGTTGCTCAAGTTGATGCTTTTTAATGCTCCTTATTAAAGCCTTCTAGAACAGAATCTTTCCTAATTAATGTTGGAGCACCTTCTCAATTATTCATTACAAAGAAGAAATAGTTTAGTCCTCTGCAGCATCTTCTAGATATGAGAATGATTTGGGTTACTCCAATATGGTTCAAGTGGCTGCAGCTATGAATTTCCACTCAGATTTTCTGTCATTCCTCTTCCTCAGAGAATGTGCTCTGGCTGCTAATCTTCCCTGCACATTGTCCCCTGTGTAGTGCCCCCAAACATGGCATCTGCTTCCAGTGCACATAGATAAAACAAAGCACGTCTTTCACACATGCAACATACCAATGCACACTCAAAAACAAATACTTAACACACCAGTGCATAGCCCGTAGTGTATTTGAATTTTCCCTTTGGAAGCAATTTGAAGGGAAACACAGTAAATATTTGCATGTAGGGGTTTACACCTCAACGTTCAATTTTTAACACGTCTAAAACCAGTACTCGATTGCTCTGAAAATCTATTCTCCAGTAACAGGTATTTTGTCATAGGACAAGGCAGTAGAAAAGAATTAAGGACTGTAAAAAAACCTGAAGTTTAACAGGCAAAAAAGAATGTCTTTAGGCTAAATTCCTATTCCCCAATTCCTAAGTATACAATCAACTAATTCCTATTCCATCCATAGCTGAAGAAGTCAGAACTATCATTCTGCCACCTGCTAAAAATACTAACTGATCTGAGAATGTTCAATGTTCTCCACATGCAGCGAGTATGGTGGTGGGGAAAAATGCTTTTTCTCTCAGCTCACATATTACATATTCAGACAAGTCAGGTGAAGAGAGGCAAGAGAAAAGATGGGGAAGGGGATTAGCAATTTAGGAAAACCCCTCTGCTGGAAGAGGTGAATAAATTGGTTTTGATCTATTCAGTCTTCTGATTGTAACCTGTTGGTGGAAGCAACCCACTGAAATGAGAAACACAGGCAGTGGCCATGACACTGTTACTCTCTCTGCCTATTAAGTCAAATGTGCTTTAAGCTAAGCTTTTGACTATCAGAAAAGTACCAAGGGGAAAAGGATATTTCAAAGTTATTGTAGTTGGGTTTTTTCCCCTCAAATACATGGGAACTTTCTGCCATTTTCCATTTCATCCATTACATCTCAGGGCAAACCTGCCCAATCAAGTGCAGTATTTCCTTACCTTGGAAAGTGATTGTTAAAATGAAAACAGACATCCAAACTGCACCCATTTCTGATAGCTCCTTTCATTAGGCTTGTGGGAGAGTTTATGGCTTGCAGCTAATCATTTAGCTACAGTCACTCTTCACATATAAGGAGCTTGGGGACTTGAGACTGCCTGCTTTTGTACCCAATGCAGATGCCAAAACAGCCTGGAGTCATCTAATTGGAGTCCTTCAGCATTTCCCTGGAGCAAGAGACCCAGTCTCTAGCATCCTCTGCTTGTCATGTAGTTATCAAAGAACTTCTCCACTTAGTCATCTCTGTTTTCCACATTTAGTTTTCCGTGCAATCATGGAAGTAGGGCAGTTTCTTGACCTTGCCTCAACACTTGAAAGAATTTACTGAGCTACAAAAACACCCTCACAAAGCTTATTTTGCAGTCCTCAGTTACGCCTTGGTTGAACAAAACTCATTGAAATCCATATATGTTTTGACTGAGCAAGAACAAAGGAGCGCTGAATGCATTTAAAAGAAATTAAAATAGTTTCTCTGCCACAGGCTAAAAAAAAATCCCCCTTCCCTTGAGCTTGGAGTTCGATTTGTATTTCAATAAAAATAAATCAAAGTGGACAGATTAGTGTGTTTTGAAATGCAAATGCTTTGAAAACATTAAAGGACAAATAACAAGGTGGCATGTTCTCAGTTTATTTTTGGTTATTATTTTTATTTACCCTTTGTTCTTAAATGATCATATGTATCCTATGTGCCTGATAGAAAATTTTTCTCTCTGCAGTAACCCAGCTGTAAGTTACACAGTGTGAGGTTCTTCTGCAATATTTCCTTACCACTGAACATTACAAAGCAGCTATTGGAAATAACTGTGTAATTTAAATCTTGATTCCAAGGCACATTCTAAAACCTTAGAAAGCTAATGAGTTTTCACTGAGTCTGAATACAATCAAACAGCAACAAACCGATTTTCAGACAATACTCAGACATGGGGTTTTGAGGGACTGTTTCTGATCTCACTTAAACAAGTAAAAGAAGCACCTGAGTCAGTGGTGGGGTTGCTTCAATGCAGAATGGGAAAGCAAGACTTGAACCAGCCCCAGAGATGGTTTTAAGAGGCAGGGTACCCACTCATCATGTGGCTCCAAGCTGATGGACAATGAATAGACAGCACACAAAATGCTGGCAGAGATTGCTTACGACAAGACCTAATCTCAGCAGAAGTGCAGGAGGATATGTGATCTTCATGACTTTACTCACAAAACAGTTTTACACAAATAAATGTTTCAGGTTTTAGTTACATTTTTCTCAGGCATCTACAACCCTGAACAACCCTCTTACATTGCTACCAGAAACCTACTGATACCTGAAGTGTCCCCACCTAGGGCAGCCAATGCAGGAATTGTCAGCTTTACCCTGACACCAGCCTCCAACCCAGAGCAGGTCTCCATCCTCTGCTCACAGGTTTGTTCTGGTTGGAAAAGAACTTTAAGATCATTAAATCCAACCAATAACCCAACTCTACCAATTCCAGTGTTAAACCATATTCCTAAGAACCACATACACATCTTTTAAACACCTCCAGGGTTGGTGGTTCCATCACCTCCCTGGACAACTTGTTCAAGTGTTTGATAACCCTTCCAGTGAAAAAGTTTCTTCTGATATAAACCTCTCCTGGCACAACTTGAAACCATTTCCTCTCATTTTCCTCTCATCTTGTTTTTTACCAGAGAAGACAGACCAAATCCCAACCTGTTACAACCTCCTTTCAGATAGCTGTAGAGAGGTTGTAGTGAAGCAAATTTTCATCATCACCTACTTCACTACAACTGAGCAGAACATGATTGATATTAATTTTTTTAATGTGCAAAACTGAACAAACAAAACTTCTAAGCTGCTTGCTTCTATTTCTTCAAATAGCTTTTTTATTTTAAAGTACTGCAGGAGTGCTTTCTTTTTTGCAATGGATCATAAGATCATATGAAACAAAAGCAAAGAGAAGGAAGAAAGCCAAAAAGGCTTTCAATGTGCCTAAGTGCTGAGAAATAAAGACCTTTCTAAATTCCTTAGATTACTGTGTTCCTCCCAATATAATTTCACATCTGTATTAGAGGGAGAGCTTTAAGCCAGAGTACAGCTTCAGTTTCAAATTCTTCCAAACCTCAGAGATATTTAGAGTCTGGCTTTGAGATCCAGTCTCACTTGGAAGATGGATATTTTGCAAATTACAGACCTAGATTAAGTGTTGGATTCAGCCTGAGGCTGTCCAGCAATAGAGATTTGTCTGGTATCATCTGCAGATACTCCAAGGAAGATGACAAACTTCAGTGAGCTGATCTAAGATACTTTACTTATTTCACAGAATACTTGAAATGCTTCAGAGAGAACAGCAATCATTTGTAGAGATTAAAATTATGAATTCGGATATAAGGAGTGAGAAGCAACAGGAAAATGATCTTGCAGTCACCAATTTCCCCAACTTAGGATATTCTATCCTGGGAAGTGGTAAATTCCAAGTGAGCATGTCTTGTAAACAAGAGGATATGTATAACCATGTTGTTCCAATAAGGCTTTCAATCTCCATACAAAGGGTTCCCAGGGTAGATATAACAGCATTGCTTCTCCTGCTGCTATTTACTGTGGCCAGAGAAGCACAGAAAGTGAGGTGCTTCCATTGGTATATCAAAAAAGAATTTGGCCTACTATGTATGTGCCACCTACACACCCACTAGCTTAATTTATTCCTAATGATAAGGACAGTCACCAGACTTGCATCACATAGTCACCAGTACTACAGCCTCTTATCCCAAGGCAAAGAGTGGTGGAAGGCAGTGTTGATGGTGCAACCTGCCTTCCAGGAATTGCCTTCTGGGGAATCAAGAAAACTACATTATGAGGATTCAAAGTGCTCTGTACCACCTTGACACCTATGCACAGCTTCAGTCTGATGGGAATAGCCATTTAGACAGTTCTTAAATAATCTTTTAAGATCCCCTTTGCATACTCAGAATGCATAGTGTCTGCACATCTGAAGCCTGCTATGCAGAACTAAATGAATAAATGAAATATAGAAGTTGAGAACATCAAACTTGCTATTGCAGCTAGACAACATTTCCTAACCATCCTAAGTGACAAAGAAGGGCCAAAAGAGCCCCCTTTCCATATTGTAGCTCTGGGAAACATTAAAGGAGACTGCCTCACAACTCAAAGTGCTCACCATCCAGATGCTGAGATGTGCCTGCACTCAGCCTCATGCAAATCCATGGCTATTAAGTACCTGAGTACACCTGAAGGTTCAAGCCCGTGTTAGCTAGAGGCAAACTGGCATTTTTAGATGCCAAAACCCTTGCTTCAGTTAACCACAGACATTACAGCCACAATAATGCCACTGAAATAATAAAGGTGCTGTTCAAAAGATGAAAACCATGAATTTAACATTTGTAATTGCTCTTGCTAAGGACATACCACATCCCAGAAAGGGTACTGAGTATATGTTAGTTAAAATGCAGAAATGTTGTTTATTACACTTTCTAGGAGACATTGGCACCTTGTATTTAGGAACAGAATTTAGAAATGTAGCTATGAAGATTAAATGCAACCTAAAGGCCAAATCAGGGCTCTATTCCTTACAACAGCACATTGAGAAGCCAGCCTCTGCCAGACCTCCCAGCTCTTACAGCACTTGGCTCTGCAGCAGAGCAAGGCCTTTTAATTTCACTTGGAGGATACAGTGAAGAATCATTTTTAACCATGCTTGCACATTAAAAAGTTGTGTTAGTACAGTATGAACTGGATTCTCTTTCTTCTCATTTACATATCTGTAAGTGGTGTTTAATACAGCTGTGCAAGGCTGAGCATGATCCATCTATCAAAAGCAACACACTAACACTGAACTGCAGCCCTCAATAATTAAACATGTGCATCAAGACTGCTTGCACTGGAGAATGAGCTGGAATTAGAGGATTCTCTATCCTCTGCAACTGGAGCATAACAGAGACTGAGTAACACTGAAGTACAATTGCATTTTGTAATCTCTTTTCACAGATGTAAATACCAGAATGTAATGAAAATTGACCAGTAGTTTAATATACCAAAGCAGTTGAGATAATTAATATGTTTTATCACATTTATGTTTAATCTGTTACCTTTTAGGCTAAGGCAGTCTCACAAGGAGCAGTTACTACAGCACAGAAGATACTTTCTGATCACTAAAACTTTTGGGACACAGCCCCAGTAGCTTTTGCTTTCCAAATGTATTTTCTCTTTATGAATTCAATAGAGAGTAGCACTTGCCCAGCTTCAGCAAAACTGCAGCCAGATGTCAGCCTTGATCTCATCATCACATAATAAGGACAGATAAAGGACAAATAGGTTACACTGCACTTCAGCAATAGGAAGAATTAACTTCACTGTTCCTTGCAGCACCATCTGGGATTGGGAAAGTTAATTCTCGTCCATGTCAAGAGTTCACTCAAGGAAATAATTTTGTTTCCCAAATGCTATTCCTTCCTGTTTCTTCAGGATATGCAATACCTGATCCCTTGACCTGCTCCTTCTGTCCTCATTATTCCTACTCAAAGCATCTTACAACCAACAGTACAGCAGACAACTGCTAGAATTCATGCAAGGCATTTAAAGTACACTTTTAATACAAAAAGTAACATGCTGTGATGTATTTCTCATCAAGACTGAAATGAGAGAATCACAACTCCCTAGTCAGAGCTACAGGCCAGGAAAAGCAGCATCATGCATTTCAGACCTGTGTTCTGATGGATGCCAGACACCTGGCAGACCTCAGCCTTCCTCCCACAGAGGGGAGCCAGCCACACATTGGCTCCTAACACCCCAAAGACAGAAATTGCATGGCAGCTCTTGAAGATCAAACACCACCAAAATACAAAGCATAGCTACTTCACCAGACATAGCCCAAGCTCTAAATGGAACAAGACACAACTGCTTCCACCCACTTCTCAGCCTCCTCCACCAAGTTGCCAACGGGTCACCAGATTCATCATTAGATGTACACAGCATTTCAGATCCCCCAAAAGCTGAAAGATTTCAACCACCCATTACCCAGATGTCTTCAGTACCTTTGTCTTGTTAGTTGCCTCCATACAGCTGACCAGTCCTTGTAGTGCAGCAGCCCATCATCCCACAGCATCTCCTGCAGCAACTCAGAGCTTCACCACCAAAAGTACTGGGCCATCTTGCTGGCTTATATACTGGCTGCAGGGTGGAGCTGGAGGGCAAGTAGTTCCCTTAAAGGACCATTGCACAGCAGAAGACCTGCCTTATCTCAGCAGGGTCATGGGTCCTTACAACCAGACCCTTCCAAAACTGTTTTGCTACTGGCAGAAAAATGTATTTTGTTTTCTATTAAGAAATATTTTAAAGATAATTAATCGGAAATTTATTGCATTTTCCATTCATGTTATTTTAAATGGAAGTGGGATGTGTTTTAAAAACATCATCAGTCATAGCAATATCTTATTTCTGGATGACTTGACCAATAGTTACAGACTGTATTTATTTTATGTTAACTGTCATAGCTCTAATTTTTTGTTTCAAATTGTACAACATTATGAAGTATAGATATATCATATGTCAAATAAATGTTATATGATCTTCTCATACTAAACATATAATAGGCATGGCAGATTATACTACAATTTTTTATCAAATTTATTGTAAAAATCTTTAAGGACAGCTGCTAATTAGCAGAGATCTAAACCACCTTATTTTTTAGATCAAAGGGTCCCCTATTTGAGTTTGTAATGAAACAGCCTAACACTTTGAAGAAGAAAAGAAGTACATTAATTAAAGAAAAAAAAAAGTTGTCAGTGTCTGTAGATTAGCCTGTGATTTTATCTTTTTAGTACAATCCTACAGACTTTTAATTTTACTGGAAATGCTGACATAACAAATTTCCAGGGAAATAGAATTCAAAGTTTCAAGTTGCTCTAATAACTTACTGTAACTTATTTCACTTATGTTTGCTCCATCCTTATTGTTTCCAGATGTCATAGGACTTCATCTGCAAATGTGAGTGCCAACTATGTTTCATGCACTGTCATTTCTGTGAAGTACCCAACAGGTTTATGGAACAATCTTCAAGTGATTGCATAAAGACGTAACATATGATAGAGTCAGGGACGTTCTCTGCTACACTAAGTCTCATGGCAGCATTTAAAGCAAGCAGAGAGAAGACAGGAACAAGGAAAATCTGAAGTTATGTTCCTCCAAATGGATCACATACCTGGGGTGCTTGGCAAGATGTAAAGATCATGTTTGTGGTTCTTGGAAATCTGTGGGACTTAGTCTGCCAAGAACTTGACCCAATGTATTTTATGTTTTTGGAGACATAAGTTTCATTTCTCCTGCTGTGAGCTTGATGGCATGGAGTGGAGTTGTGTCTTTTCTGTCTTTCCTTGTCTCAAGGAATATCTACAATAGCTTAAAAAGTCTACCCTGTTATTCTGTAGGTGTGTGTTTGAGAACACCAAAGCCCAAAGGGAAATCACAAATCTTAGCAAGGTGAGGGAAAAAAGGGTTTCCTCTACGGATATTTAAAAGCATTAATCAAGGATGTCAATCCACACAGAGGTACCAGATCTGGAACTAACAATGCTGTGAGGTTTCCCCTTATGGTGCAGGAGTTTTGCAAGATGAGACGATAGAAAGCACCTCAGGATTTTAGGTGAATGGACAGCATTGTGTTAGATATTTGACCCAGAAAGAGTTCCATAATATTTGAGATGGCTGTGCTGTATAGGGTGGGAAAATAATTTTGAGAAAGTGTGTTTGCCTCTGTAGGCATAGGAGGGTTTTTAGCACTGAAGTTATATTTGAGCTCACTTCTACTGACGTTAGCTGCTTTTATGGGTCATTTCATTGTTGCCTCATTGTAGAAGATTGACTCATTATCATGCAGCAGCTAAACACTTTTGCATTTTAAAATGCTAGTTTTTAGGTGTCCATATGGCAATAAAATCAGGCTTTGAGCCATCCACCCATATTTTTATATGTCTGCTTATATTAAAAAAAAAACAATTTTGTGGTCTAGTGAGTAGGGCACTGAACTGGGAGTTGAAACTGAGTCTGTTCCTGTATCTGCCATTGACTTTGGGGGTAAGAACATGAACATATTATTAAGGGGCACACTTAGCTGTGAACTTCTGATATGCCACCTACTCTTGAAGTAATGGCCCCCAAAATAAACTTCTCTCCTACAGAAAGGCAAAGGAATTCAACACATTAATGAAAATCAAGAGCTGCTTCTTGGTGTTCATTGAGAGGTGCCAAAGCTGACCTTCAGCTGAGTTACAGCCCTGAGCTGGTTGTTGCACTGGAGCTCCATGTCCCCAGGTGTAGATTTTTATGTGGCTAGCACATTCCAGCTTTGTTTTTTTAAAACTGTGTTGGATCTCTGTGCATCCTTTCTCTTTCTGTCCCTTGTATTTGCACTGTTAATCCTTTTGCCAGGCTAAAATTTCTCACTGTATCTAAGCTTAGGCGGCAAGGCAAAGGAAGTAGGTTAGGGAGGACTCAGACTTTTCCAGGGTTCCTGAATGCAGCCATCTATAAATTATAAGAAGCCTAAATGCCATGTCTGACATTTAGAAGGACATTTCCTTGTGATTGAGTGAAGAAATTCACAGCATCTTCAGGTACCATACAGTGCCACTACTGGACTCTTATAAACAAATGCAGCATCTTTATTTTCCTCAGCTCTTACTCCTGGATTTCTACTCCTCCATGTGCCCTTTCTTGTGATATTTTCTCTGTTGGATTTTAAATTTGTTTTCAAACAGACAAATGAGGATGTGCTTTCTTTTAGCTGAATACTTTGGATGACATTGGAACTGCTCTACCTGGTGAGATTGGAACAGCACATTCTGGCTGAGATGCCGAAGATTGTTCCTGTTGGGATAGCTTAATTGCATTTCTGCTAGTTATCTTTCTACCTAAGTCTTATTCATTTTGCTTTAGCAAAGTTGCTCTAAGTCAAAACCTGCTAAATTAGGTTTTCTAAATTCTACCTTTCATCTCTGTCCCTACTACTTATTCAGCCCTAGGTTGGCAGAGATCGAAAGATCTAAGGCTGTGTCATCTCAGAAGGAGCAAGTGAATTAGAGTTAGGCCATTTGTATGGGTTTGTATTCAAACATCACCAAAGCTGGCCTCTACTCCCAAGGAGAAATGGGCCCATCAGTTCCACTCCTTGCAGAAAGGTTTCTTAGAAAATGTTAAACTTGTCATATTCTACCTGGAATCAGCAGCCTCTAAATTACTTTTCCTACTGTAGGAAACATTTTGCCATGGGCAGAAAACGTAGGCTATGTAGCTTGCAAAGGTCTATTTTTGCATCACTGACACCTCTGGAAGTAGATTGAGGCCAGTCAGTGATTAAAGATTGGTGGATGAGTGGATGTTTTTTTCTCATCTGAAGTACTCTTCTAAACTGAAGCCCTGTTCAACAGCAAAGGCTTCTTTTCCTGGGAAAACAAATTAGTAAGAATTTTCAACTTCTCATTATTTAAGTCTTTTTTTTTCCCCAAACAAAAACACTATCTGTAACTGCTGCAGCCAAGAAATGACATGAATAATTTATTCTAATTTCACACCATTTAAGCGACTTTACTAGCTTCTAATTAACATGTGTAGATTATTTAAGGACAAGAAAATTGCTTTTAAATGCAGGTAAGAGCAAGCTGACTATCCTCACGTATTATGTGATTTGATGCCTTCCCAGAACCCAGCTGTGCTGATGAGTTTCTTAGGGTCATAGCAGCTGAAGAGAAAGCTTATTTTTTTAAGACTGAACTGATGGCATCACTGCAGATACTATGACATGTCTAGGATAGTATGCAAAATGGAATTTTTAAAGTACAGTATTTAACTGCTATTTCAGCAGCCTGCTATGGTAGCAGAGGCATTAACAGTCACAAAGGCTAACACTTTCTCTGTCATTCCCATGTTGCTTTGGAATGGGGAATTAATTTTATGTTCCAGTTCTTTGTTACTAGGAGGGGAATATTAGGAGAACAAGTCGAAGCAAGCTTTTCAGAACACAGTGCTTGTAAACAGGTATTGCAACAGGCCTTTACTAATTAACCAAATAATATTTTTTTTCCAGTCCTTGCATGCTCACATGCCCCTTTACCAGGCAAACTAAATATAGATTACTTTTCAGGTCTTTGTTTTTCATAAATTTTTTTTTCCCCAAACAAAAACACTATCTGTAACTGCTGCAGCCAAGAAATGACATGAATAATTTATTCTAATTTCACACCATTTAAGCGACTTTACTAGCTTCTAATTAACATGTGTAGATTATTTAAGGACAAGAAAATTGCTTTTAAATGCAGGTAAGAGCAAGCTGACTATCCTCACGTATTATGTGATTTGATGCCTTCCCAGAACCCAGCTGTGCTGATGAGTTTCTTAGGGTCATAGCAGCTGAAGAGAAAGCTTATTTTTTTAAGACTGAACTGATGGCATCACTGCAGATACTATGACATGTCTAGGATAGTATGCAAAATGGAATTTTTAAAGTACAGTATTTAACTGCTATTTCAGCAGCCTGCTATGGTAGCAGAGGCATTAACAGTCACAAAGGCTAACACTTTCTCTGTCATTCCCATGTTGCTTTGGAATGGGGAATTAATTTTATGTTCCAGTTCTTTGTTACTAGGAGGGGAATATTAGGAGAACAAGTCGAAGCAAGCTTTTCAGAACACAGTGCTTGTAAACAGGTATTGCAACAGGCCTTTACTAATTAACCAAATAATATTTTTTTTCCTTTGAGCACCTGGAAGAATCAATCTGAATCAAGAGTCAATTTATTGGACCAAAAAAGCTGTTCTCTGAAGCAACTTGTGGCATCTATTGTGTCTGTCATGATGGTGTGGTGAAGACAGACCTGATCACCAGAAGTCTTAAATCCCTTTCTCCAGACTTTGTAGGGTCAACAATCTGAGGCTCCTTTTAGTTGGGATGCTCCCTACAAACCATGTATAAGGAATTTCTTGAAATGTAATGGTGAGTATCCCAACCTGCATTTCTCTTCCTATCTTTGAGCCTGGCTGGAAAACACACCTGTGTTTCCAGCCACTGCTTAGTCTTAAAGTAGCTGCCGGGACCTGGAGATCAAACCAGAACTAACACTGCACTGAGCCAGAAACCCACTGGTGCCTGGGAACAGGCAGCTGCCAAAAGCAGTGATACTGAGGCAGGGCTCAGCACTGCATCCTGCTAGCGGGGCAGTTACAGTTCCAAATGTTCAGTTTACAAACGCAACACAACTGTTTAAAGATCCTAGTGACTATTCTCTCTCAGACACTGCCATCCTTAGAGATTACAGGCAGACTCTTTCAGATGTTTTGCCATCAAAATGCCCTCTGACACTTAGATTTTACACTCCTCTGTACAACATCTACTGGTAGCACAGAAATGAACATCTGCATGAGGGGTGAGAACACTCAGACACAGTGTTCCCATGGTTGGTACCTATTGCTGTGAGCAAGTCTGTGTATACACAGGGTCATTAAAATGCTTAAGGCTCCTGGGGTTTCCATGAAAGAAACAACAACATGAAAGTCCAAAGCAATATGGTCTCTTTATAACCTAAATTGGGAAGACATTAGTACAGAGAACTGGACTGAGTGTAGGCCAGGTTGAATAGTGAACTCAATAAATGGGATAATTATACCTAAATTGTATTTCATAATAAACAAGATTCAATAAATTAATCAGATCTTATCTTCAAATAAAGTTAATCTGAAAGACAGGGTTTAATCATTGCTAAAGGAAACTGTGATTATCAGATTAGTTAAAAACCCCCAAAAAAGGGAAAAAAACCAGGGTGTTTTTTATATAGAACAACTGGAGCATTTCCATACCAGTAAACATGAAGTAGTATACTAAAATTCTCATTAAGCTGCTGGGGTCTATTTGGTTTTTGGTTTTGGGGTTATTTTTAAGGAAATGTTTTAACTCTGCAAACAAGCAGAGGCAAAGCCTGGGTTCATGCAAGCTTTTAATTGCCTGATAATGCTTTGCCAAGCCCAAATGCTTCTGAAAAGTTCCTGCTTGTCCCATGCCCTTTACCTGGCATAGAGGTACCCTGTGGATAGATCAGAGAGGCATGCTGGTGTGTGTTTTGGCAAGTGTTGCCCTGATAAAAAACCATTATTGTATTTCAATTTTGGGTCAATGAGGGGAGACTGCTGAATTCATTTTAGTCTGTGGAGGCAAATGGCTGAGAGGCTGAAGAAACCTTTGTAAACACCACATATTTATTTCTATCTGCAGCAGGAAAATGTTTGATTGTCACCTGGGGCTGATGCTGGTGTCAATCATTTAATGCTTCAGGACCAAGAGGTCTCATCAGGAATTGCACTGTGCTTGCTGCACCAAAACATGCCAAGAAACAGACCATCAGAAGATCTGAGGTGCTGGGCCCCAGTCCTGCAGCAACTCTGTGTCTTACTTATTTTTATGAATCTGGATAAAATTAAACATGGATAAATATTTGCTGGATTGAAATGCAAATGGACAGAACAGGCAACAGGATGAGAGAGAGGAAAAATTATCCTCATTTCACAGCTGCCCTGATCTGCTGGCTCTGAGTTTATCTGTGCATAAAGCCAGCATAAATCATTCCTGATCTGCATCAGATGTGTCCTGCTGGGCAAGCAGCAGAGCACAGATCAAAGATTAATGATTGCCAAGGCAGAGACCTGGGCTCCTCTGCCAGGAGAAGATGAAGCACCCTCTGGGGGACTCTGTCTCTGTCTGACAACAGCAGGAGCCTACACAGAAAGCTTGGACCAGACACCTAATTTTAGATGGCTGAAGTTAGGTCTGATGAATTTCCCTCCCAAGAAGTTCAGCAATTTGACCAAAATCAAACATGAAGTCTTTTGCACAAATTAGGTCCCCTGCTTGGGAAAATAAAACAGTAAGACCTAAATTAATGGGCAGTATTTGGGAATTTGGGTTGATGATGTTGGTTTGGGGCTTTTTTAATTGAAAGATTAATTTTATCAGAAATACAACACTGAGTGGAAGAACATGCTCTGCAGGGCATGGTATACCAGGACTGTAGGTTTCCCAGCTGCAATGGCAAAGCCTATGCAGTGGGAGAACACAGATATCATGAGACAGAATTCATTAACCTTTAACTCTTAGTTTATCTGCCATTATTATTTTCTTCAGTTACCATGCTGCTGAACAGCCTCAGTGTAAATGAGAAAACACCTTCCATTGTAATCTTCTACTTCAGCCTTAAGACAAGTGAGTAAAAAAATATCAGCTGGTTTTGGTAGCATATCCCCACGTTTTGGTGGCACTTCAGAAACGTGAAATTTTGTTCAGTCCCTTGTGACATTTGGCTGAGCCTGAAGCCAGTGGAAGACCTTAGCCATGCCATTCCTTGGCACCTGTACATGGGAAAAAAAGAGGTGGAGAAAACACCTGATCCACGACACTGCTGACACTACTATATAAGGACATTTGTCATTCACACCTCCTTCCTTCCACAGTCTGACCAGAGGCAAAACCACACCACACTTCCATTGAATCCTCCAGTTCTGAAATGAAACAACATTTAGTTCTAGTGGACACAAGAAATGTCCCACTTTACTATAAATTAGACCCACACAGCACTGGCGTAAATCCAGGCACTTTACCAGATGAATGATGAGGATGTTGTTCACCTTTAGCTCCCCCAAGCCAGTTGTTTCCCACAATCCTGCCATCTTGCAGTTACAGGTAATGTGATGTTTTACACTCAGTGCTGCTATTGCTTCCTTGCTCTACCTTTATAGTCTGAGCATTCAGATAGAGATGAAACCCATTATACTTCACAGCAGTTTGAACACAGGTCCTTGAGTTGATTTATCTCCTTCATCTCTGTGCAGTTGGGTTCTCTTCACTGCTTTGCTCACATCTCCCTGATTTTTTAACTAGGGGATGTGACTAGTATCTAAATGGTAATTTTCAATACTTTCAGACATGGTTAAGGTATAATAAAATCCTCTTGCTCACTGGCTGTATTTGGATCAAGGTGAGTGAAGCTAAAAATAGTGGTTTAAAAAAAATAAGCTTTTTTTTTTTTTTTTTTTTTTTTTTTAATTTGCAGTGCTGAGCAAGTTTATATTTTGCTGAGGATTTGAAAGCAGTTTTAATTGGACATTTTGCTTTACAGTTTTCACACTCTTTTTTCTCCAGCACTGAAGATGTCTCCAAATACAGAGAGGCCAGATTCACCCTTGAAGTAAGCTGCAGCTTGGATAATGCCAGAAGACAGCTCTTCACAGCAGCATAAGGTTGTTTCCTCACTGTGTTCAGTGGAGATCAGGCTGTTTGCTTTGTGATGTTGAACCTTTTGCCTTTCCTTCCCTGTCTTTTAGAGTGAAAAGTTCCACTTGATAACTCACTCACCCCTATCACAGTAGGGTAACACCAAGAGCAAACCCTCTCTTTTCAGGTATCTGAGCACTTGTTCAGGTCTTTAGGATCCTCAGGCCATTTTTGCACTTGGCTGGGTGAACAAGCCTGTAAGGTAAAATTGGGTATGCTCATCCAGTATCTTCTCCACCATCTCCTTGCTTACTACCATGTACAGAAGCACACACAGAGAAAGAGCTACCCTGTCCTGATGTACCAGAAATGTGCTTGGCACCATGGTGCCCCAGAGCCCTCCTTTTCTTTGTGACTTGACAGTCATCAATGAGGTGGGCAGCCAAGGCAGACAGGTCAGCTTTGGGCTGTGTGTTGGGGTTTTTTGGGGCCTCCACAACAGCCGTGTCTCATGCTGGTGGACCTGCTATGTGTGGCTGCTGGAGATGTTGGGTTGTCTTTTCTGAAGGTCACAGACTGGATCTGCTCAAGACATGCCTTGCAAAATGTAATGTCAACAGCTGCAGAGAGGGGAAAAAACAGGAAAAAAAAAGCCGTCTTGAGTTTACACTTAAACATGGTGCAGTGAAGCCCAGTGTTATTATTAGCCAGCAGTGTTTCGGCCCATTATCTGGCTTGACAGCTCCAGGCCTCCAGGCAGCCCTTCTAAATGCTGCTGCTGATTTGTTGTAAATGTTAAACAGACACATTGCAATTATTTCTCAGCAATATAATTCTCCCCTTTTGCCCTCTGGTCTTCAGACACATATGGTGATGTGTGGATTTCATGAGGAACGATACACTCCTGCAGCAGGAAGTAAAGAGCTCCCAAAGCCCATCTTCATGACCGAGTTGTTAGATGAAAAACATACATTAGAGAGAAGCAATTGCCCATCACAGAGCCCTCTCAGCCTGGTGGCAGATGGGACTGCAATCGTCTTTTAAAATGGATGCAAGGTGCTCTCTCTGATCAAGACTGTGCTCTCATGGCTGGACTTGCATGGCAGAGAGCTACCAGGCAGAGAGAAGTTTGCATGACTGGTCTTACTGAAGGCAGTAAATAGCAACTGAAGCTGGTGAATTACTTGCTTGCTTAAAGTTAAGCATGTGCTTAAATACTTCTGTGAATTGATTTAGATTCTTGTAGACCATTTCAATCTTCAATTTTGGCAAAAGAAACATTAACGGAGAGAAGATACATTTATTACTGAGATTTATATGATGTTTGAGTAGCACCCGAGAGCCTTTTTTGTTTCCTCAGTTTATTTTTTGTATGAATAAAGTACATGCAAAAAACCAAGCAGGTTTTTAATTTATAATAATGTGCTAGTCATAAGTCAATACTGTTACCCATAATAAAGAGTTTACCTAGCTCAATTTTTAATTAGGTGCAAGGAGAACCATTCAGAACTGCTAATAGGATAGGCTGAGGGGTTTTAATGTCTCAAAAAATGCAGAAATCAGGAAAATGGTACTGGGGTAGGACACTGCAAAGGGTAAAAACAAAACAGAGAAAATTATACTAAGGACAATCTAAGTTTGGTTTTACAAACTTCCACTAAACCAGGGATAAGATGCTATTAAACTGAAACCATGCTAGAAACAAGCAAAAGTCCCCTTTTGGATAGCTCTTGAGCACACAAGGAAAGGATTTATTTGCAAGATTCAGGCTGAGTTTCCAAGCTACACCTTCCACATCTGCCTTCCTGCTGTTGAGAAGCTTGGGGGATATTTCTGGAGATGAGTGCAAGAGCCAGTGCATGCCCTGCGGGTACCTGCCATGCAAGAGGAAGCAGCAGCATCCACCTTCCCAGAGCAGCAAAGGAGAGAAACAGCCTGTTGATCCCATCAGTAAGGTATGGGCTGCTTTGAATTGCTAAACTAAATGGGTCATGAAATGGGGAGCAGAGTCTTTCTGCCTCACTGAAAGATCAATACAGGCAGAGACACTGAAGAATCCTATGCCTTTCTCATATTGCTAAAGTTTCATTTAAATAACAAATAAATTAGGGTTTCTGCTTAGCCCTCAGGGTTGACATGATTTTGCTTCCTTCAGGTATTTGGTGAATCTCCTGCTGATTTTACTGGCAGCTGGATTGCATCCATGATGAATATTTTTGCAGATCTCCCCCGGAAAGCCTGCAGTTTTCAATTATTAGGAGGATCTTATTCTGTTGGCAATTTCTGAGGGAGAAACAGTCTTTTTACTGACAGAGGAATGCAGGCCAACTAGCAGCCGTGGCTTTCAATGTCTCTGTAGCCACCAACCAATGTCTGAGTAATGACTTGCTATTATTGTTCAAGAAATATGTCTACAAACAGAAAGGCAACGAGTGGTTCTTCGGTAACATTTCCCAGTCTTTATTTTTTTATCAAATTAGTCTTATTGGTTTATAAATTTCATCTGTGCACAATGGCCACTGAAATTCACTTTTCTTTCTAAGTTATGCCATATACTGAAATTTTGTTAAATTTCTTTCCCATTCACACACACAAAACATAGTTTTAGAAATGAGCTGCTTATGAAAAGTGTTCATGCAGGCCTTAAGGAGGGAAAAATGAAGGTTTACATCAGGACTTTGAAATTAATGAGTGTCAACACTGTTTAATTTCATTTCTTCTGCCCCTGGCCCACCAGAGGTCACCTCAAGAAACTGTGTGAAATCAGGCCAATAGTAGGTTTTAGATGAATTACAAAGAGATCTGGGTCAGGTATTATCTGGTGCTGAGCCATATCCAAATAAAGTCAAATTATCCACTTCAGAGCTGCTTATTGTGTGATCACATTTTTGAGTGGATGATGATGGTTTTTTCACTTGGAACACTATAACCTCCACTTAGATGCTGGCATTGCTGATGTATAAAATGTGTGGTCATGCACCCGCAACACAGCACTTATTTGAATCAAATTAGCTTCAGAAAACCTGTCAATAAAATTAAGCAGATATCTTTTCTGTTCTTCTGCCATGCCAAAATTTGGCTATTTTATGCTCAGTAAATCACGTCTAAATCCAGACAAAAGAAGGTACAATAATCCAGACTCTGATCTCATTCCTCACGTAGCCAAATACCACATTCAGGAATAGTTCCTCTGAGATGAGCGTGGAAAGAAGTGCTGGCCAACAGATTTTTAAAATTTCTGTCTCCCTTCTCGACAATCTGATTCATTGAAAATACATTAAGTAGTGGAAGCATTCACACACATGAGTACAGCAGCTCACAGATGTACATTAATACATTGCCTATTGTCTGTGTTTCAGCTGTTTTGCCTACACTGAAATGGGTTCAGTCACAGGGGAAATTTGTGGGTCAGTTTGTGTGTGTTGTTCCTACACATGTACATGCTTAAATGCACACATGTGCTGCAAAAAGGGCATTTTTTAATAGCCTTAAGTCAACTACATTTAGTCATGTGAGTAAATCTACTGAAATTATGGTCTAACACCTAGAGGTAGGGCTGTATATGGACCATAAGAAGTCTGTTTCTAGACTTGCCTGTCCCAAAAACATGTGGAGGAGCTGGTCTTGCATACATGACACATCCCCACTGAAGTCAGTGGTTCCAATGTTCAAATCTGGGAGGTGGACGTGCTGCCTTTATTGACTTCAGAGGAACAAAGCTACTTTGTAAACTCTTTGCCAGAAGGAGCTCAGAAAGCAGGATGGACCCTTGATCAAAGATGTATATTCCCAAAAGAGGCCTGAGACTAGAGCAAGGCATTTAAAATAAGGATGCCAGAACAGGCTTTAAAGACTGAAATACGTAAGGACAGACTTTCCTGCCACCTGGGAGTACCTCATTATTCACGAAATGCCAACTGTTTAATTCTTATAAACAACAATATATCATCCATCCATCATTAATTTAAGAAGCTGACTAGAAAGAACAGGTTTTGTTCCAAGCATTGAAGTGACATGTTGATCTTTTCTTCTCACTTGCAATGCCTGTTTCAGACTGCCCTTCTCCATGTTGACTTTTGGGCATATTCCGAAAGATTAGACCTTGAAAAAGGATTGAACTGTATTTTTTTTTAAGCTTGGTCCTCTCAAAAAAAAAAAAAAAAAAAAAAAAAAAGGCACCTTGAAATAAGAAGGAATATTTTATATAACTGAAAGGTAAAGGAGACTTTACTTTCATGGATTAGCCATGCTTGCCTTTTTAATTCAAGGACAGAAGAAGAATTCTAACTGTACTAGGTCCCTAATAGCAGGGTTTTTACAAATATAATTAGATTTTTCTCTTTTTTTGCTCTATCTATCATGCTCTTCTTGTTCTTTAAAAGATTTCTTTGTTTAGAATTGTAATTATTTCTGTTAGAAATTTTATTCATTTCAGCTCCTGTCTTTTATATTATCCATGGATGTCATTAAAGGACAGCTCTGCTTTGTGCAGAGCTGGCTGCTTGTTAATAGTACGTAAAAGGATTTCTGTGTAACAGTTGACTATGGACTTGCTGGCCTTTAGCAGGGGTGATAGAGGGAGTAATTCTTTTAATCACCCCAACGGTATGCAGAGAGTCACCTTTGGCAGTTTTTTATCTGATCACATTCACTGCTTGTCTGTAGTTTCTGCCAGCACCTTGCACTTTCCATCACTGTCTCTAGCAGTCCCTCACAATTCAGCCAGAGCCAAAGCTCCTACTCTCAGTGCATTAGTTACCACCATTGCTCTGTTTGCAGAGTCAGCTGAATAGATGGTGTGTTCATACATCATGAAGCCACCAAGCTACTGCTCTGCTGCAAAGGGCAGGAAGCACAGGGGCACAGAAAATATTGGTGCACTGGGGACAGAGAGAACAACCAGGCATGGGTGCACAGGAGACTTGAGTACCCAACCTGACCACTGAAGTAGCATCTTTGGTAGTCCCAGCTTTTTATCAAAGCAGTGTGAGCTAAGCCCTGAGATCATGTTCCAAGGTCAGCTGAAACATGGTGACTCTTTGTAGTTTGAAATAGATGCAACCTGCTTTGCATATTTACATTACCTAAGTGGAGACTGCAAACTAAAAGCAGTGTTTCAGTGAGGAAAACAGAGAAAGAGAACCACTTTTGGGAAAGCAAAAAGGAGACAAGCAATGTGGCAAACCTCAGACAGATTTTGAGGATCAGCTTGCTGAAAGCATAAAAATAGTAATACAAATTGCCCCAAGCACATAAGGAGCCAGAAGCCTTCCTGGGAGTCTGGAGGAGTGCAATGGAGCCCACAAGGAAGATTAATTATGTAAACCAATGTTCACAGCTCTGGAGTTCAAGCAAAGTACCTCACTAGAGCCTTCCCCTATGGGGAACAAGGCAGAAGAACTACCTCAAACTGAACTGCTGGTAGAAGAGGTCTAGGGATGAATCAGTAAGATGAATAATAACAAATTGCCAGGAGCAGATGGGCTCCAAAGGAATTCAGATATGAAATTGCTCAGCTGTTAATGGGGGGATGTACATCTGTGGTTTACACCATCCTCAGCACAGAGGAAGTGAAGGTTGCAACTTGTGTCCTGATTTTTTTAAAGGCTTCAGGAAAGTGGAGTCTGGAGAGCTGCAGGCTGACAGGACTTTAGGGTGCAAAGGACAGAAGACATACTAAAGAATGGAAGCAGAAGAAAGAGCAATAAAGGTGAAAAAATAGGAAAGAACAAGTTTTGCAGAGAGAAGCCATGTCACACAAATATTTTTGTGGTTTTTTGAGGAATCAGTGAGTCTGTGTGATCTGGTTGCTACAATATACTAGGATTCTCAAGAGTTTGTTACAGCTGTCTTAGGTAAGAGAGAAGGTCCTTTGGTGATTAGTAAACAGATAAAAGCTAGGAACAATGGTCTGTTGTGGGAGGGAGGTTACCATATGCCACTGGACAGGGACCTGTGCTTGGGGCTGTTATTTGAGGTGTTCACAAATGATATGCAAAAAGCTGAGGCAATACCCTTTCCTTATGACACAAGTTTGTTCAGGGCAGAGAAAACTAAATGAATGTAAAGACCTGCAGAAACTTCTCATGGTACTGAGGGATGGGTGGTAAAACAGAGGATGAAATTCACATGCTAAGAAATGCAGAATAATGACCATTGGGAAAAACCACAGTAATTAAAACCTACACAGTGATGAACTGTGAATTAGCTATTAGCATTCAGGAAAGAGATTTTGGACTCGCTTTGAACAGTACTATGAGAACATTAGCTCAAGGCTCAGTGGGAATGAGTCAGAAGGTGCAGAGAATTTTAGAAATGATTAGAGAAGAAACAGAGAATATACCAGGAAATGTAATTAACCACTGTTCAGTCTGCTTGAAATCTATGTATAGCTTTGGTTCCCCTGAGATGTAGAAGTACACGAAAAAGCACACAGAAAGGCAATGGAAAGTGCAAAACAGCTTCCTTATTGAGAAGCTGAACATGGAATCATTCTCATTCATTCTCATTATAGGAGAAGATGTAGGCGTCAAACAAAAGAGGCCAAAATTAAAAAAAAATAATAATAAAAAAAATTGAAGGAATTTTTTTCCTACACAAGATACTTTAAATGGCAGGACTCATTGCTGCAGGATATTGCAGATACCATATTCATTCCTGGTAAAAATTACTTGACAAATTAATGCAGGGAAAATATACCATGGTCTTTCTGTGTTAGGGGCTTTTAAACCCATGGATAGGTACGGCCACAGTGACCTGGGAAGATGGACTAGGAAAGGGATCCGTTTTCCTTTAATCTGTTCTCAAGCCTTTTCCTTGAACATCTGGGATCAGCAAATGTCAGAGACAGGACTCAGAGCAGGGGAACTTAATCCTGTCCTGACTGCAGCTAATCTTCTGCTCCTATGTATAGAGAAAATACATTTGTTTAGAAGAAAGAAGCTCAGCTTTACATTACAGGAACTAATCTTCTAGGTGGAATCCAACAGGCAGCAAACAGATGGATTTTCTGTCTCTTCCTCTGGGTACTGCCTTTTCTGATTGTATTCTTGTCTTCTTATCATCCTTTTTCTTATTTGACTGTCTGCTGTCTGCAGTACCATGTGATTGCTCTCCTTGATTACACATGGACAATGTGAAGTGCCCCACCAACTGATCATATTTAATTTATTTCTAATTATATTGCTTTCAAAAATGAACCTTGCACACTGCGTGTAATTCTTCTGTTGTGGATGCCCATGGCAATAGCCAAGGAAGTGCGACTTTTTTTGAACAGAAAATCTGAAGTGAGTCATGGGCTTGTGTTATGATTTTGTTATTCTGGATAACCTGTTTAAAGCCACCCTGTCCTGCTTTTGCTATTTCTTTTCATTTCTCTTTATTTCCT
>NW_009953964.1:6113172-6127277 GCF_000747805.2 Chaetura pelagica
GCAGTTGTTTCTCATTACACTTCCTTGCAGATCACTTGTACCACAAGCCCTTAAAACCTGGGAGCACTTCTCCCCTCAACCCCAACCACTCTCTAAAAAGTCTTTCTTTAAGGCTTAGTCTCCTCTGGCCTTTGCAAACTAGAACCTCTGACACTTCATTCTCATCCACAGCAGAAAGTTTCACATGTTCTGTGCTTAGGGACAGATTTTAGTTGGCAGGTATTCTTTCCATATGGCATTTTTTTGTATATCAGGATCACATAAAGCTTTAGAAATTAAATCTCATAACTCCCTTAGAGGGATTTCATTGTAGTTCTACTTTATGGAAGGGAAATAGTGGCAGGTGGGGGGGGGAGAGGTTGAAAGGCAGCCAGCTCCTCTGAGTAGGTAGCCTCCCTGAAGACATCTCAAAACCTGCCCCTCACTCATTGGCTTTGGCTGGTGCAGCTCAGAGGTGATGCACCAGGAGGTTATTGAAAGGCAGCCAGCTCCTCTGAGTAGGTAGCCTCCCTGAAGACATCTCAAAACCTGCCCCTCACTCATTGGCTTTGGCTGGTGCAGCTCAGAGGTGATGCACCAGGAGGTTATTGGTATTTGATGCTCAGGGAGTAGAGCCTGCTTGAGACCATTAACAGCCAGTTTGGGAGTCAGGCTGAGCTGTTTCCAGCATAGCTATTATACAGTTGTAAGGCAGAGCCTAGAAACCAACTTTCCTTTCTCAGAGTTTCTAGAACATGCTTCCTCTCCTTGGGGAACTGTGTGTTGCATGATGCACTGATTTAGTTGTAGGAATTAATATTGGCAGACTGTGTCATTCCATTAATCAGGTAGGTCAAATAAGGAGACCTAACACAATAACGTCCCTGTTGTACACACAAGCGCACACACACAGACACACACATGCACTAAAAGGATGAATTGCTGAGTGATTCTGTTTTAATCTGAATTAATGTTTTCATTCAAGCTGTGGCTCTGCTCATGTGAGGAACACTGGTGCATTTCTAATTTCCTTTTCACACTAATAGCACTAATCTGCTGGCAAACGCCTGAACTGCTGAAAAGAGGACAAAGGAAAGGGCTTGTGGAGGAGGTGGGAAAAACCCATATATTCTGTCAAGCACAGTTAGACTGTCACTCGAGGGGTGGGTGAAAGCAGATGGCTGATCTGTGTGATGTGAAAGTGAGCCCTAATGGGGGTAGGAGGAAGCACCAGGCAGAGGGTATGTGGAGCCTGCTGCTGCCTATTGCATTGATCTTGTGTCCCCGTTACCTTGTGCCCTTTATCCCTCCCAACCTTTGTTTGTCTTGCTGATCTTAGATGTGTATTTACAGCCCCTTGCCCATCAGAATCCTCTCTCTAGGTTTTAAGGTGATGCTGTTTAAAATACTGTACTGTCCTTTGGTGTTTTCATTGTTTTCACTACCTCGTTCACACGTTTTTCCCTATTGCTTTGTTATTGCTTCTTGCAAGAGGAGACAACTTTTGCATTGGTCAGCTACTGCGTGGAAACTAACATCATGGACCAAAATGGTGTACATGTTCAGTTTAAATCACTAGAGTGACTTTTAAATCTTTCTATTATCTTAAGAAATATTAATTATAATTAACTAATTAATTAAGGATGTGTCTGAACTAAGAATAAATGTAAAGAGAAGAGCTGGGAAAAATTACAATTTCATTTCATGAAAAACATTGCTCAAACAACAAGGATGAGATCCTGTTCAATTCCCTGCCCTAGTCACTAAGGGAAACATTCACCTGGGAAGAGGAAGGCCTGATTTTACCTCAGTCCTGTGAAGGATGCAAATCCAGCTCTACCAAATTCTAAGCTAATGACCGAATCTCCACATTTGATGTTATTTCTGAGTGAGTGTCTCCCCTAGGTGTGGTAAGAAATTCCAGAATGGGTGAGAGTAATGCTCCAAAGGAAAATATGATAAAATCCAGTTGATCTCCAGAACACTTTAGGTTTGGTGATTCAGCACATTCTGAAAGGCTCAGTTCATCAGAAACATCACTGATTTGCTCCACATGAACTTTCTTTCAAAAAGAAATCTTCTGACTTCTACACTGAGCAGATTTAATCTTGTTATCTGCAGGAGAAAATCAATGCTGTACCTCCAGCCCTGATGCCTGGCTGTCTTTAGAGTAACTGTGGTATAAACTATTCCAATGAATATTTATGGAGAACGCTTTGCACTTTTTACTCACTTATAATCTCTGAGTGATGATCTAAGAGGACTGGTGTAACTGCTCTTCCATATGTCCTGGTGATAGACATTAATAAGTGTAATAATGCATGAGCAAAGCCTGAGTTGGTAATGTAAAGTCTTTTAACTACAATTTCTACTACCTTGACTCTGTTTCACAACACTGTGATCCTGCAAGAAAAGACAATCCCATCCTTCAGAAAAACAATTAAAAGGGAATGATGTAATAAATAGCTTTTACTAATATCAGAACTCACCAGATCTTCATTTAATGATACAGAGAATGTCAAAGTCCATTCACAAACACACGGAACAGCAATTTTCCTTGCCTTATTGACCTGAGAGAGATGGGAGCCTGAATAGCAGGAAAGTTTTGAGAAAGATCTATGCTTGGAAAGGTCTTCAAAAATAAATGTTCATAAAGTATTGGTAAGATGTGTTTTTACTTCATTATTATGGCTGATCCAGAGAGAATGCTTTCCTTGTTTTGTGCCTCAGAACAACAAAACTTGCCTTCAGCAGTGCAAATGAAGTTAACCATTGGGCTATTTGTCTTCTGGCACCAGAAATAGGCTGTGCAGTAACATGATGTCTCTCCATGCAGCTCTGGGGAATGACTTCCTAAAGGAGGTGTGTGTAAGAAAGCCCAAAGTTTTGTTTGATATTGATGCTGCTCTTTCATGCTGCATCATTAGTCTGTCCCAGATTCCTCTTACTGGAACAGGGTCATTTCTCATCTAGCCAAGCAGTATTTTCTCAGCATTTAGCAAGGGGAAACAGAAAAAAAGACTGGAGTATTTGTCAGGAACAAATCAGTGAATGGTGGGGGCAAAAAAGATGAATACTCTTTCCTGAGTCTTCTGAGATGCCCTTAGGACTGTGAATTTGAAGCTCACTGCAGCAGACTTATATTCATGTTTGAGAAGGTTTGAAATGGAGTATTATGGGCCTTTTCCTTTCTTGAGCCAGAAGCTGGCATGGATCAAACCTGGCCATGTGCATTGCAATCTCCACCAGAAAATTAACCCCTCCCCATTGCAGAAATCAGCTGAAACAAACATTTATTCGTTTTGTGACTCTGTAAATGAACAATGGCACAAGACAGCGCATAAATCCCCATTACAAAACCAAACTGGTTGCCCTCATCCAGTCTGTCCTGTGCCAGCAGATGGTAACATTCAACAACATTCAACATTCAAGACATCTTCTGTGGATGCAGATTGTTTTATGCTAAGAAACAATAATTCCCAAGAACATGTACATGCCATGCAGCCTTGATCAGCAAGATTACATATGATTTACAGCAATTCCCCAGTCTCCTGCAAAGCAACATCAAATCCTTCACGAACAAAAACCACCACTAAACTACAAGGAAGTCTTGGACCATGGGGACAGAGCAACAGCCAGATCTGGGGGAGCTCCACTGGCTGTTCATCCTCATGATATCAGCTACCAGCAAGAAACCTGCTTTGCCTCTAAAAATTTGGATTTATGGGGACGAAAACTAAAGATTCATTTTCCCAGACATGCCCTACTTGCAGAGATGAGCACAACCTATTCGCAAGTGGAATATGCATGTTGGGTTATGATACAGCAACTCTAGCTCTTTTTTCTGCCAGCTGATTTGTTCTTTCCATCCCAGTGACTGTTTTCATTTATGGAAAGGGAAAATACAGGACTGTGAAATGCCACCAGGCTGAATGAGATGCTAACTGCATGCTTGTTAGCCTGTCTGGAGCATATCAGAGGTCAGACTATGGGACAAATCTCTTGATGCTTTGTGATCGTTTATGTGTTACACTCAAGGGAGGGAGAAGCAGCATCGTTCAGTGCCCAGGTAAAGTAAGTGTTGTATAAGTGATGATGGAGGAGGCTCAGTCCTGCCTCCACTGCTGGGTCACATTTCTCAACCTTTTCAGTGCTTCTTAAAACACATGGTGGAACAATCTATTACATTACATTATGTATAGGAAGAGCCCTCATCCAGCAACCTGTCCTCTGATAGCTGTGCCCGATGCTCCAGCTCGGGTTCAGAGTCACTGCTGCTTGGACCACAATTGATGTCTGTGATGTATGGTGGTGGGGAGCACTCTGGTAGGGATGGGGGATTTGGAAAGACAGAATAGAAGAGGAGGGGCAGGAGGAAAGCTGGGGTGAACATGATAAACAACCAACAACATCAGAATACATGGGGAAAGCAAATTTTTCAGAGCCAGAGCTTTTTTGTGGTTTAATGCTGTACCTATATACCCATATAGTTAGGCCATACACATGCATGTACATGAACATATGTTTATATAGCTAGGTCTTCTGCTTTTAGGGCTGAGAGCTGAAAATCACTTGTGTAAAGACAAGTATCCATAGAAGTTGCATAAAGAAACTGCCTCTTCTAAAGAGAAGCAAGCTGAATCTGCTGTTCCCTGTGGGAATAACTTCTCACTTTTATATCTGGTGACCTTTAGTTGTAGTGGTGCTGGCTACTTTGAAGAGGAAGCCCTAAAAGCTTGCTATCAACAGGCTGCAGTTACAGAGCCATGTGTACAGATGCCAGGAGGCTTATTGCTTTCCCATCGATCATAGTCTTGGGTATCAGCACTGACAGATTCTCAAAAGAATATTTAACATGTGTGTCCTGGACTTTTTTGACATCTGTCTAGAATGTCATCTCAGACAAAGCCACACTGGAATATTTGCCATGTAATATTTATCTGCTTTGTGCAGTCTCAAAAATGGGTTGCAGCATGACAATGATTCTTTACAGCTTGGGAGAGAAAGTTGTGTAGGAACAGCTGTGTAAGTTCTGTAAGAATAATCAGAGCACTCACTAGCTTGGAGGAACAAAACATTACCTACATACCCCGGAGTATGATAACATATTCCCATTTGACTTCAGACTCGGGCATCCAGGAGCACAAATAGTAGGTGAGCTCAGAAAGAGGGATTCCATTCACTTCAGATCAGGAAGAGTAAGAATCGAGGTTTCTGTCTTGATCAAGGTCAAATGCATTCTAACTGGGGCTCTGCATAGTCTCCTGGAAACTCATGGCCTAGTGAAAAAACATATAGACTAAACTAGACTTTGCAGTTTAGAGGGGTGAGAGGGAGGGAGCAACACAGGTCTGAAATGCATTTCTCTTAATCCTCTTGTGTTTTACCTATAATTACATGTTGTACAGATAGCACCACAGACCAGCTAAGATAGCAGAGTCTCTTGTGTTTCATGGTGACAACAAAAACCTCTACAAAAACCATGTGTGTCTTTTCCAGCTAGGTGTATGTAATGCTCTGCATTATTTATGAACTTCCCCACAACATACAGTAGAGCAAGTTCTCTTTGGGAGTTCATTGTTCAAGGGGGATGGCAACTTCCTTCGCTTTTCCATATTCTTTGTCTGAAGCACCAGAAAGGCTCCTAAAATGCAG
This sequence comes from Chaetura pelagica, assembly GCF_000747805.2. NCBI lineage: Eukaryota > Metazoa > Chordata > Aves > Apodiformes > Apodidae > Chaetura > Chaetura pelagica. Next base: position 6,118,807 of record NW_009953964.1, read on the forward strand.
GTTGCTGAAGCAGTCAGAGACAGAAGGCTACTGCTGCTGATGGAGAAATAGTTTGTAGGAAAAAGGACATAAAGTCAGCAGGGTAAAAGATTCCACTCAATTTCCAAAAATACACACTGTGATTAAAGACAGCTTTATGGCTCACCCGACAGCTCCTGGGGCCAAAGTCACTGACAGCACAAGCCTTGGGGTGAGGTGTAGTTGACGTGGAGGGAGACTGTCCCTCCAGCAAGTGCTGTGGTTGGATGTGACAGCCTCTCTGCCTGGCACCCGTGGCCCATGGTGTGCATAAGTGTCTTGTGTCCAAACCACTTCCAAGACACCTTTGAAATGTAGCTTGATCTCATGGTGCAGACAGGACTGCCAAAAAGGAAGAGCTGTTGTCTCTGTAGAAATAGTATTCTCCTCTGTTCAAACTATCAAGGGATGCTGAAGATTTCTGCAAATTGTGTCTGTTTGTCTGTCCTAGAGTAGATTTTTCTGTCCCTGACAAGCAGCCAAATGTGGAATAAAACCTCTGTCATCAGTGAGCAGCAATACTCCCATAACTACTTCACAGAAGAGTGATGAATACTGTGTCCAAATGAAGCCACTGGGGGAAATTAAACTGCTTGTAATGACCTAGATTGGAATTTGGCTGTGGCACTGGGACTAATGACTTGTTCTCCTGTGGAAAGTGGCAGGGAAGCTTGTCAGAAACAATCCGCTGGCAGCCGCCTGGCAAAGGCAGCTCCTGCCCGGTGCCTCTCAGCCCCATCCCATGACACTGCTTACAGCAGACCTAGGTTTTGGCTTGATGAGGAGAGCAAGGAAGTTTAGGCAGATGGATAAGCAAAAGACATGAATTTAGAGGCTGCAATGGAATATGCAAGCTTTTGTTTGCTGTAGCATGTACAGTGCATTATGTTTCACATGAGAGCCTAATAGCTTTTAAATAAGTGCTTTAGGATATGGTGAGATGATCACAGGTGAAGGAGTTAGTGTGTTTTAAGAGACACTGCTTGTTACTACAGATTTCTGTTGCTCAGATGAGACATGGTAAGCGACTGGAGGTGTGCTCCTAGTCCAATGCAAGGGGAAATTTGATTATTTTCAGAGTGCTGGTCACCAGCTTCTTCGTAAGGACTCAGAAAATAATTCTGACACTCAATTGACATGAGAGTCTTCAAACTTAGAAATGAATAGGGTGTAGTTTGAACCTTTGTAGGTCATGCAATTTAGGTATTAAATCTTATTTAAAGAGAGTGGTAGAAACTGTTACAGAACTGCAAGCATAGAGTGATCAGCTATACCACAGAATATGAGCTACCATTAAGGGATGCAGTGAGTGCACAGTTTATATTATGCAAGGCTTGATACTCAGCATGATCCACTAAGTTGCAGCATCATTACAGAACTATGAATCTGATCACCTGAAGTTATTTCCAGGAACTTTGGTACACCTGTATTGTCCCTGTGCCTAAGCTAGCACAGCGAACACAGATGCCATCATGCATTAGATCCCAGGACATACAGAAAGACCTAACCAATTTGCAATAAAACCTATGAGAAAGGAACAGCAAGGAAAGTATACACTGGCTCTGGGCTGCACATAGGCACTGTTCTCTCAAGCTAACAGACAGCTTCCAGACTAGCTTGCTGCTGAAGCTGTTTGAAACCTCTTTAAATGCAGCTGAGAATTATTTTCTTACATTCTTCCTCTTGAATGACTCTGTAGCTATACAAGTTATCACACATTTTGGGCTGAAGTGATTAATTTTCATTGGGTGAATAGCACTGATCTGTGCTATGGCTGACTGCTACTTTTTTAGCTTGTACCACTAACTTCCATTAATATTCGAGCATATTGAATTCAAATGTGTTGTTCCCTCCCAAATGCTTGTTGAAGATGGATTTGACTGGAACACTTGCACAAAACAAGCACTACAGAAAATGCAAAGAGACACTATTTTTATTCTGGTCAGAACTGAACAGAAAGGATTCTCTTTACCAGTGAGAAACCCCTGACAGGCAGATGTAATGGAAATCAGGGTTGTGTATGTGTGTTGAGTGAAGATGCTGCGAATTCACAGCCTTGGGGCTGGGCCTAAAACCCCTTCCAATCAAAATATACAAAGAATTTCTGAATGCTGCACAGCATTTTCCATGCTTAAAGCATGAGCTGGAACACAGGCAGCTGGATGGCTGGAGGAGGGGGAAATTACATTTATTTCCTCCAGACAGATCACTCCATTCTCTGAGGGTTATCTGCTGCACTAAGCAAATATTTAAATAAGGTGTCCCAGAGAACATTACAGAAGGATTTACTACAATGCAGATCTCATCAGCGATTCATAGATTTTAGGGTCTGAAGATCATGTACTGATTGCTGTAATTATCACTAATTCATGTTTATTATCGCAATAGTGTCTGGGGCCATGCACACTGAGGAACCCCTTGGAGAGGCTGGCTGTGGCCCCAAGTTAGGGTGAGGGATGCACAGAGGGCTGATACCTGCCTGTGCCACACCAAACCATCATGCCCTGCACCAGGCTAATAACAGAGAAGCTACAGCTCTCTATAGCACCATCCGCTGAGACAAAGCGGCCCTTGGCATCTGGGCACAGATTAGGAGCTTGTCCTTGTCCCCAGGCAGTATTTACCCTTAAAATGCTTGTTTTTCTGATTTTCTGCATGAGACAGCCCACAGCTTCCTGTTTTATTCACATCTTCTCCATGTATCCAGGAAGCAAATAAAGTCTCTTGTACCAGCAGTGACACCCTCCTGTTTCTCTCTGTCCAACCTGGGTTTCCTTCCTTGAAAGGCTCATTTGATCTCCCAGGCTTGTCTCCAGGTGATGTCTGCCTTTCTGAGGGACCGCCTTGTTAATTCTCCATGCAGAGACTGGGCTGAAACAGACATCACCGTTCAATTCTTCACCTTTCCCCAGAAATAAAAAAAAAACCGGTTATGGAGCGGAGGAGGATTGGACTCGCATGTGTATCGCGATTGCCCTCTAGTGTCGAGCCGCACCTCTGATGGGATTCTCTGCTCAGACAGGATTTAGAACTGCAGAGGAAATTCAATTCGCATTTAGGGTTTTATTTTGTTAATTAAAGTGCTTATTGATGACTGGAGGGAAGCTGACGGCTAGCCAGGAAGCAACATCCTGAGTCAAATAGCAGAAAAGCAGTTTGAGAGAGGGATTTCATCAGCAGCCGATGGGAAATTGAACTCTGTAATGTAGATTATCCCATCAAATTGTCCAAGGCAGTTTGTTAAGATTGTAAGGGAGCTGTCAGTTATTTGCGCCATTATACATACTGCATCCTGGAGAATTCAAAGATCCTTAACTTGTTAGACCACTCAATATCAATTTGCTATCTTATAGAAATACACAGGCTACAGTCTTTATCAGACTCTGTTAATTTTAATATCTTTCCCTCCAAAACTCACAGCTCTCCATCTATAGGACTCGCATGTGTATCGCGATTGCCCTCTAGTGTCGAGCCGCACCTCTGATGGGATTCTCTGCTCAGACAGGATTTAGAACTGCAGAGGAAATTCAATTCGCATTTAGGGTTTTATTTTGTTAATTAAAGTGCTTATTGATGACTGGAGGGAAGCTGACGGCTAGCCAGGAAGCAACATCCTGAGTCAAATAGCAGAAAAGCAGTTTGAGAGAGGGATTTCATCAGCAGCCGATGGGAAATTGAACTCTGTAATGTAGATTATCCCATCAAATTGTCCAAGGCAGTTTGTTAAGATTGTAAGGGAGCTGTCAGTTATTTGCGCCATTATACATACTGCATCCTGGAGAATTCAAAGATCCTTAACTTGTTAGACCACTCAATATCAATTTGCTATCTTATAGAAATACACAGGCTACAGTCTTTATCAGACTCTGTTAATTTTAATATCTTTCCCTCCAAAACTCACAGCTCTCCATCTATAGTGTCATTTACAGTTCATTATTTAACACTCCATAGCAAAATTAACTTTCTTCTGTTACACATGCTGGAAGCAGAGAAGTGTCTTTAAAACAATCCTGGTGTCTACATTGTAAGTATTAAGCTCCAGAGCTAAAACTGATCTCATTGAAACCTTTTTTCCTCTAGCCCTGGCACCTAACCAGGATTACCGGGTCTATGTGAAGGGCATTCCTTTTAACATGTTAATTTTAATAGGCAAACTGCAACCCTCTAGTCATCCCTAGAAGACTATCCCCCTTAAATGTGGTTTCACTGAATTTTCATGAAGATGTTTTAATTTTAATCATATTTCTATAAAATTAATCATACTGAGTACTCCTGGGTCTTTACAAAAGCAAATTATGAGATTTTTTTAAAGGCAAATGTGACAGAACCATGAAGATCAGGGTTAAGAGAGATCTGTTTTAGTAAGAACATGCAGTGCATGACACCTTCCTATTTCAGATAACCTGATCAAATAAGACTTGCTAAAATTAGTGAACAAATCAAGTACCAAGTACCTCCTGTCTTTCTTTTTTATTTATTTAATTATATTAATGTACCTCTATTTTCTGTAAGCTTCTGTGTCAAGGGAGTGTGGTTTTCCAGGACAAGCAGTACTTTCTGAAAAATCATTATTCTTATCTGCTGGCTTGTGAAAAAGAAGGATAAATATATGTGTATTTCAGAAATAATCTACCTGGTATCTTAAAAAAATCCTTAAAACCTCAGGAAATGCCTTTTGTGTGTGCCATGCAGCAAATGGACAATCTGTGCATTGCACACCCTAAAATCCCCACATATATTTAACAACAGCGGCCTCTGGTGGAGTTTTGGCTAAGTAGAGTACTAATAAATTATTCTGGGTTGAAGACATCTGGGTTTGATGATAGCTCTGCGGTTATGGATTGGAGCTCAGGAACATACCCCTAAAGCATTTCTGCTTCCAAGTAGGTCAGATATTGGCCTTTCATTAATACTGACCCAATTTTACCACCGTAGGAATTTAACTGTCTCTCAGATTTCTGCATCTCTGTTACATTTGGTAAAAATTCAAATGTTACTGGGAGATAGAAGGGGAGTGGCAAACTGCTAGAGACAAGGATAGAGAGAAGACCATTTGCTTTTTATCCCATTAAAAATCTTCTAGGATTCGTGAACCACCCCAGCTACTTTCTTAGGCTTTGGTTCAGCAACCTGTTCTCATTTAACAAGCATGTAAGCATATGCTTACCCTTAAGTAACAGTTTACATCCCATCTGGCTCAAGTCAACTGCTCGTGTATGTGCTTTTCAAAGGGCAACCTATGCGTCTGCTAAAATTCTTTGCCAAATTGCAGCCTCCGTTTCTTGTTTGGATATCCAGACTGATTTCTGTGACTTAGATCCATGCCTTGCAAGGCTTAGTCCAGGACTTAAACCATTAGGTCATATTGCTTATACCACTCACCCACACCCTTCTACATTTTAAAACACATTATGATAGTAGCAGAGCTTCGTTTGATCTTATCACTGCAATATAGTTGTAAGTAGCTGATCAAAGTGAAATGTATTCTGTTTAATTAGCTTCCCAGTGACCTGAGAATGCTACCATGAGAAATCACCATGCGTCACTAAGGTCTTATGTATTTGCAAAAGGACACATACACCTCCCAGCATTAAGGGCACCATCCACATTCACCCTCCAGTCTGGCAGATATCTGGGACATGAAATACATTTCATGATATGCCATTCTTTACTCAGCCAGCACTTAATGACTGGAACTTCAGGCCAAATACAGAATCCTAAAATGAGGCCATCAACATCACCCAATTACTGCTGTTATTAAAAATGCCAAGTGTAATCATAATAATAATTAGACACTTATTATGCAGTGCTGCCTAAGGAGTATACTCTATGTGTGTAAGATGTCATGCAAGTCCTATTAGTAGAGCTGGGCAATCTCACCACTTTCACATTACTGCATGAGATAGAATTGCATTTGAACATGAACTGCCTGTGTAAATCCAGTTTTCACCTTCTGATGGTTTATTGTTGGGTTTTCTAAGTTTATGTCCTGCCACTAACACCTTCCTAGAGACTCTGAGTATCCAGAGGAATATTTTCCTTTGATCTGTTATTTATTATCAAACAATTATCCAGACAGACAAGTTACACCCACAGTCAGTCGGTGCCTCACATGCCAGAAAAGCAGTGGTCCAGAAGGGAAGGAGCACACTAAGTGCCAGATGATTTTTATTGACTTCAGGCAAATACTTCCCCCTCCTTGAACTTCTGTTGGCTCATCTGTAAAATGGGCTTAAACCCACATTCTTCAAGAAAAAGCTTGAGTAAAAGTCCTACAGAAATGTGCTAATCATAAATGTACTAGTCATAAGAGTGCTAATTATGTTGAAGATTACCAGGTCCGCAGTTGATCTATTCCCAAATTGCCATTTGAAATCCAGACTTCCGGTTCCTTCCAAATGTACAGAAAGAAAGCTGATATGGCTCCTTTGTCCCAATCTTCTAAATTGTGCACCAAGAGTAATCTCTCTGGTTTTGCAACATTCTAGCAAAATCACAGCTTTTGAAAGAGATTAGGTGGTGTAACTTGGCTCCAGTGATCACTCAGTGCTGGCATCTGTTTTATTGCTTTATGTATTGTGGAATTAAGAGAGATTATCTTCTAATTATTCCCTGTAGTCTGCAAGACAGATGGAAAAAAAAGAAAATTGTGTTTTATCAACACACTGCCATTATGTGCCCAAGCTTCAATCTCTATTCTGGTCATTGTGCCAGAGTGACAGAAGTATGGGAATCATCTGCAGATGAGATATGGATCTGTAAAACAAGGGTAGATACAGGGCTCACATAGATCATGCCTGAATGACTGGCCAAAGCATAGTTAGATCTTCCACAACTCTTTCATTAGCTTTCTTTGTCCACTATGGGTCTAATGGTCAGGAAAGAAAAAACATTGTGTCCAGTGAGATCCTGCAGTCAATCTCACCAAACAGTGACCATCAGCAGAAGTCCTCTCAGAGTAGTTTAGAGACTACATCTGAGATAACACCTCTGGAGTCAGGACTGCTGTACTTGCCCATGTATTATCAGGGCAGACTAAAGCTATCTCTTTCCTTGGAGCATTTCTTGCTCTTTTCTCTGTTTCATTCTTGTGTGTGCCAGAACTGTATAATGCCTATGGAGCATGGCTTAAGGGGAGGCCACAAGGGTCTTTTGGGCCCACAGAAGCCACAGAGGCGGCCTTTGGAAAAAGCACTGATCTCTGGTTAGAAACCTGCTGACCTGGAGGAGAAAGAAAGGGAGCAGGAAGCCACTGTGAGGCCCACATACTGTCCCCATGGGTAATGCTGGTATGTTATGGGCCAGCCCATGGGTGAGCCATGGGCTCAGCGAGTCCATAAAACTTATACAGTAAATGCTCTGAGTCCCTTATCATGAGGTGTGTGGAAGCCTTCAAAGCAAAGGTGGGTTGTCATGATAAGTGACTTCTTCCAGGAGTGTAAAGAGCAAAACAGGTCCTCCTTTCTTCCTTCCCTCACACCTTCCTGGCTCTGTGCCCATGGGCTTCTGCCCAGTGCTGGAGCACTGCCTGCCTGTGCTGGCCACACTAAAAAAATAACACTTCCCCTACCTGCACCTATTGTGTGCAAACCACCAGTGCCACCACAGCTTAGTTCAATGGGGATCAACCTCACTATTTATTTTTAGGGTTTGTTTTCTCTCCCAGCCACCTGCCCTGCCTGACTTTCCTTGGATATTATCAGCTTGGAAAGTGAATTTAGGCCTATCCTTTGATATTCTGCCCAGCTTCCCATCTTCACAGTCATTATCTCTTTGATTTTCTGGATGGGGAAATGCTCCACATGGATTTGCGATGGAGGTATCTTCCTTTGCCTAATTGGCTATTCCAAAATAGCTCCTACTCTGTGGTGGCTAAACAAAATGGAACACTGCTGGTGGGACCAGGGTTGAAAAGCAAGAGAGACAACATATATGTTGACAGGGCCCAGACAAAAGTAACAGAAAAATATAGTAAAGGGGAAAAACAAACAAACAAACAAACAAACAAACAAACAAACCAACAACCAATAAGAGAGAGGACACAAAGATTCATCTGGGAAAAATGCTGAGTTTATAATCAAAGCATTACAGCTCAGTGCAAACTTGCTCCTAATACAACTTTGGCTGTCCTTCCCTCACCCTTCTTGCCCCAAAAAAGAAGTGAAGGGCTGGCCATGGGGGGCTCCTGCTTTTTCTTTTCAGACAGAGGGTGCCAGCTCAGGGCCCACCCTCCCCAGGTACATCCCCAAAGGGAGGGGAGCTTGACTGAAGGTGCTAATCCTCAAAGTAATGTTGCATCCTGTGAGTTTCATGACATCAAACACTGGGAGGGGAGGGGGTAATTAGTTCCCCAGTGAGTGCAGCAAGCTGTCAGCAGTAATGCTAGCTCTGAGCGTGCAGCTTTTATTGGGTCATGAGGAAATGGCGTGGGGCTGGTAGAGAAGTCTCTGCTC
>NW_009953964.1:6127517-6145426 GCF_000747805.2 Chaetura pelagica
GAACAAGAGAAATGGGCAAAATTAGATCCTGTAATGAAATATCGATGAAATGGCACTAAGTTTGGGGAAGGCTTCCAGGCCTGAGTGGAGCTGCAGTGTGAATGGTGGGGCTCATGGAAGGCACCACTGCTTAGATGCTCTTTCCTATAAATCCACACCTATCCTTACCTCTAGAGATATTTCTGCGTATCCAGGCACACATTTGTGCTTGCCCTGTACTTTTAGAATGTCCTGAAAGAAGGCTCCCAGGGATCTTGCAGCTGTGGAATGAGCTAGGATTTGATATCACATCCCATGGCACATACCATCTGCAGTAAAAGTCATGTTCACATAGAATTTGAAAGTAATACTGTCAGAAAACTTCTTTACTCATATGAGCAATCAACTTACTGTGGTTCCTTTTCCTTTCTGATTATGGGAGCTTCACAGAGGGTGGGCAGTTCTATTAGAGCTAAGCATGGAGTCAGGATGGAGGAGGGACCCAGAGTGATGAGGGTAAACAAAGATCAAGAACAGGAGCCAAAGACTTTCCCAGTCAAACAGGGAAGAGAACAAGGAGGTCAGAATGCTGGGTGCTAAGCAAGGAGAAGGCAAGGCTCTAGCAAGACCAAGGTATGGCCCTTGGACTCAGGAGTCAGCAGAGATCCAGTTAAGGGTGACACTGAGCTACAGCAGCACTCAGTGGGAGCTCCTACACAACAGACATTAACCCAACTCAGAGGCCAGCATGACTCTGGACAGGTTGATCAAGCTCATAGCTCCAAGGGACTTGCAGGACTGACTAATGCAGAGGCTGGAGGTGGCCAGGTAACCACCTGCTGATCCAGATACAAACTTCACACACAGGCCCAGTGCCATAAAAAATAAACCACAGCATTAACCAGTGATGAGGGATCTCATCACTGTGTCAACCACTTTTTTAATATTATCCCCTTGGCTAGAACATTGAGCAATGGTTTTCTAGGCCAAGCAAAGGAAAGCACATTGAGATTACGTGACCTAGTGACAAAGCAAGATACGGATGAAAACCCTTTAATAGCCAAATGGTCTGTCCATTAAAGACTTCTGACCACTGGACAACATGATTTCCTTTAGAGGAAACCTGCACGAGGACTATGGACAAAAAACCCCCCCTATTTCTAAAAGATGGTGGACCTATTGCAAAGTTGCTGAGAAGTAAACATACTATAAAAACGGAAGTATCTCAGAACATGTGATTAAAGGAAATGACTTCATTTATCCAAACAAACATTAGGAGGCAGCTTGACTAAGGTCTATAAGAATCTGTTTCTGAGTCTGGAGAGATCCCTTGGTCGAGCCAAGAGCGATGTCCCCAGTGCTAAGTCCTTTGCAAAAGTCTGGCAGCAGTTTAATGAGGAGATCACACAGGTTTGCCAGGTCTTTGCATTCTGTGGGCTGATGAATCCAGCTCGCTCAGGGCAGCATGGTTTGCAGGAGAGCAGCAAGGTGTATCGGCAGGGTGAGCTGTGGTGCAGAATGATTAGCTCAAAAGGCCACAGCAAAAGGAAACTCTGTGCACAAGCATATGTAGGAGGTGGTGGGAGTGGGATGAAGGAGGAAGAAAGAGGACTATTGGGGCACATCAGGGGAATAGCGGCATGTGAGATTTGAGATCCTTTCAAAGAACTATAGGTGATACTTTCCAGAGCAAAACCACCTCTTCTAAATGAGAAGCAAGAAAGTATTCTCACACCAAACACCATCTTTAATTTATTGTATATGAACTCAGTTTGGGGAGGGAGAGGGAGTTGTTTAAGATGAAAGCTAGTCACTGAACAAAATGAAACATTATTATAGTAAATGCCACAAGACTCTGGTGGCCAAAAAGGTATTCAATTTCAAATCATGCTGCTCATGGAGGCTAGGGCTTGCTTGCTTTTTTTTTTTTTTTTTCTGAAGCTCAGTTTGCAAGTGTCAATCACAGCCCATGATTGCTATCTTATCAGGTTTGTGTCAAAGCCTCTAATGAGTTGCACAACACAGGACACTGGACACCCTCTCTGGCTGAGGAATGATGTGAGCACAGAATAGATACCAAACATGATACATACACTGGGTTGGACTTTTGCATCTGACTCTGATGAGTGCGAAAAGAATTCAGTATTGACAGGCCCATCTACACATATCAGGCTCAGGTTGTCTTCATTTTTCCAGTCAGAAACCAGAAATCTAAAACACATTTCTAAGCATATTTTGCTTTCCAGCTGAAGTGAGCACTATGTGTCATCTGTTTCAGCAGTGCAGCCCAGCAGGGGAGACTCATGAACATAGTGCTGCCTTGAAACAAAGTTATCTCTGGCTTGGTGAGATATTTGTATATCCTTGGCCCAGCAATTAAAAGTTAGATGAATTTTAATCATAAATTCGTTGATTTTAAGGCCATAAGGGATCTTCTTGATTATCTCATCTGATTTCTTGATCTGGCATAATATAAGCTAAAGAATTGCACCCTGAGGAACCTTTGCCTGTCCTAAAGTATCTACATGGACTAGAAAAAGCTTGCATTTCAGAAGTACACTCTGCCTTGGCTTTAGGCCTTCACATCTCCAGATAAGGGTATCACATTTTGTCTTGTGCTTCTCGACTGAATTTCTTGGGCTTCAGCTTTGAGCAACTATTTAAGGGTTTGGTCAGACAGATCAAGGAAAGTTTCCCGCATATCCTCTCTTTCTGTAAAGATTTTTCTAATCAAATTACTCTTTAATGTCATCTGTGTTCAATAAAATAATCGTTGTTCATTAGGATGCTCACAATTTTGGTGGTCTTGGATACAGGTAAATTATCTGTGAACCAAAAGAGGCGTCTCTACTAGCCTATGTAGTAGTCACAAGTTCTGGTTATTCTTGCTACTGAACTATCTGTGATAATGCCATAAAATATTAGATCTAATAAACTAAAATATTCATCCAATCCATTTAATCCAATATACCATTCTGTGGCCCCTCTGCAAAAACACCTGTGTTTTTTTTTCAGTCAAACAGAATAATTTGTACAACATTGCAAGCGAAGTTACCCCACCTGGTAAATTCCCTGCTGAGCAAGGGTGGATATATTGTTGCTATATGACTGCTTAATCCCTTTGTATTTCTTGTGATCTAGTACTTGCTGAACATAACTGAAAGCAGCACAGTGTTTAATTACATCTGCAGGCTTTTGATGCTTCTAAGAAAGGAGTGAGAAAGACTTGTGGAGTTAAGAACTAGGTCAACAGCATGGAGAAAAGGTAGGTGCTTTTAAGACTTCACATTCTTGATCATAGGAATTACATTTCCCCACAGGCATCCCTGCCAGAAAAATTAGTCTGTCATATAGAGGGACTAGATTCAAAGCAAGTTATTTGCTGTGAAACAGCAGCAATTCAGTTTGGGGTAAAATAATTGAGGCAAAATGCCAGCCCTATCCAAATCCATGAAAATATCTTACCGTATCTTAATTAATTTGGAACAGTTATTTGTTTTCCAGAACCCAAACTGTAGTGCAAAAAAATATCTTGACACTGACAGCAAGAGGCATGCAAACACAATGTGTTTAAAGTCAGTGCACGGAGTCCTTTCTGCTCTGCTCAGTAATTTCTCTCCCCATTTGCATTCACAACACAGGCAGTGTTTCCCTGGCAGTGTACATGCTCCTTTATTTTCATATGACACACAGGCAGGGGAAATCATGTATTGATCCTGTACATGACTGCCAAAAACACTTTTAAGAATCAAATGCAAATTACATAGAAAAAGCAATAAGCAGTTAAAGAAAATCAAATTACAGTAACTTGGATACAATCATGGAATGCACTGTCAGACTTTTAGAGGATTATTCTACCATCTGAATCAGCCTAGTTATGCTTGAAGTATGATTTTTTAAAAATTACATTTCCCATTCTATAATCCATTATTCATCAAAGACCAATATATAATGAAAACAGAAGTACAAACATCTGTTTTCAAGTTAGATCTTTTTGGAGATCTAACTCCTCTAAAGAACTTAAACCCAGAAGTCAAACATCATAAATAGTTACACAAAGGATGCTGAAAATTACAGGAAAGTCAAGAGTATCTCCAGTGCCTTTACATGCATCCCTGGTTTTCCTGACAACACTGGGACAACACTGGCTTTCAGGTAAGAACATCATATGATGCAAACAACTGCTCTGATCCATTTATAATTCCCAAGTAAGCTAATATTTAGCCCATTTTCTGCTTCTATACCCTCTTCCAATGACAAATAAAAGGCAGTTGCAAAGAAGAAAGTGCTGTGATATTAAAGTTTCCCATGTGGAGGTGTCCCTCTACAAAGGGAGAACTGGGCAACTAGCTCATCTGTTAGTGTCTCACTATCAGACATTTATGCTAGAACAAATTCATTCTGTTAAGATGTCTGCAGTAACCCTCAGCTATCAAAACAGTAGTAATCTCTGTGATCTGCAGCATGTCTCTAAACCCCTCAGAAGCTAAAACATGGCGGATAAGTGCATCAGGACACATTAATTCAGCAAGGAAACAGCTTCAGCCACAGCATTTTAATGGTCTAATATAAGGATGAGAAGTTGTTGGCTAAATTTTGCCATCACTTATGTCTGTAAATGCATGTGGTTTCTTGAGAGAGCACAGAGCCAGCCTTGTCTTGTAAATATTTGGAGTATACATTATGCCATATGATAGCAATTCATGTGTGACTCACTACTTGTCCTTTTGAATAGGTGATTTTGCACATGATGGGAGCAGTTCCTTGTCATTAGAGTTACGAAGAAAAGGACTTGTGGTATTCTACACTAACAGCCCCAAACCCCATATGCCACAGCAGCCAGATTGCAGGGCTGGGGATATATTTAATTGAACTATGTTTTTACAAGGGGATAACTCTTCTTCCTCATGTGCCACGCGGATCATTAAGGGCTTTATACTGTCACTTAATCTGACAACTCGACTGGGACGATTAACCTCTGTTTTACTCATTTTCTTCAGCAGAGGGAGCTTGAGTCTACAACAAAGAGACGCTGCCTTCACTTTGACACGTCCTCCCCAGCCTACCATCGTTAGCACACCTCAATGCCACAGATATTTGCAGGTAAATTAGGAGAGAAATGTGGCAATTCGGAACAGCTGTGAAAAGCTGTCCTGCCCTCTGGATCAGAAGAGGATCAGGAGATCTGATATGTGCTGGATCCATCCAAAGCATTGCCCTGTTCCAAGGGGATGCCATGTTGTGTTCAAATCAAAGAGGAGTCTCAGATGGGGGTGAAACCATGCAAAAACTGGCTTTGTCCTGATCCTAGGCTTGGTTGAGCCAGAACAGGGCAAAACCAGGGTGAATTTAAGTAGCCAAAGGACCGATCCAGATTGTGCCAGGGATAGGATTAAGTACCCTTGTGCTGGTCACTGCCACCCCTCAGGGACAGGGGTCAAGGATGGAGGTCTTGCATGGTACAGGAGCAGGGTCATGAGCTATTTTGAGAAAGGAGGCACAGGGAAACATTCTAAAAAGCAGGTTACTTAGAAAGCTCTTCTCACTACAAGCTGGCACAGCAGTTCCTGAGGGTTGACCTATATAGCACCTGCAAACCCTTTGCATTGGCCTGGGGATGCAGGTTCCAGAGGGACAACCACAGCAAGTGCTGTGGTGGTGTTCCCCCTGCTATGAGCCTGCTGGCTGGCACTGGTCACCCCTCCAGCTGCCTTGGTCTACAGTGTTTAGCAAAGGGGTTTCTGTTTCAACCACAGCAAATAAAACACTGAGTTCCCCAAGCAGCTCTCATCAGTCATGTTGTTCATTACATTTCAGGCCCCTTGGAGGATGGTTCAAAGTCATTGCTTGCAGTGGTCAGTAGCTAAGCAAGGCACTTGTGTGTTGCCATTTCAGTGTGAAAACATCAGCTTGAACATTTTCGTGTTTGTAAACATAACACGATACAATTAGTACTTGTAACTCATCCCTGAGATAATAACATGGGAACACACATTTCAGAGCATACAGGTATTAAAATGACTCCAATAAAAATATATGCTGAAAGCATTAGAACAAAACCCCATAAGATTGAATTTTAGACCTTTATCCTATGCAATAGAGAAGCAGTTATCTGATTTTATTCCTCTAACAGGCCATGATCCATGGGAAAATACTGCCATAAAACAACCATTAACTAATTAATAAATTTCTGTTTTGAATTGTCTACTTATAATCCATTTTTTTCCCACATATTCAAGTAAGTTAAAGCTGTATAATTCTAACCTCATATCCACTTAATGGGCAGCTCATTTGTTGTGATGGAAGAGGCCTTGAAGAAGTGCCTGCTACCCACTTATTTTCAAGGTAAATGAAACAAACTGCAAATCAAGGATACCATTAAAACTTGCCCATATAAAGCAAGGGTCTGGTTCAGGTCTGTCGGATTGAGTATGCACTGGATCAGGCCCAAATTGCAATTGGTTTGCATATTTCCCAAAGAAATGCCAGTATATAAAATGCCCATGAATGCAAATAGGTTGTGTTTTTGAATTTGTATAATTTACAGAGGGTGGCTTAAAAATGAATGCACACAATAGGATTATACAATATTCTCAGGGGTTCAAACAAGTTGCTGTCTGCCCAAGGGAAGGCCAATCTAGTGATTAAAGTTTAACCTTCAGGGAGGAGGAAATCACAGTTGTATTCCCCAAATGGCCACATATTTGTGAAGTCACCAAACTTTTCACGCCTCTGCCCTCCAAACAGGGACAGAGCCTATTTATGCAGCTTCACCAGCCCGTCCACATTTGTATGTTGATAGCAGAGCAACAAGAGAGAGATGGTGTTGAAAGGCAAATTACGTTCTGACTTCATTCCATATATGCATTTATATTTGTGCCATGAATAGAGCAGTACCCAGTGCACATATGTCTTTGCTTATAATACACATATTTTTACCCCATCCATGCCTTGCCTTCCCTTCCCCCACTGCGCTCTCTTTTCCTAGGCATTCATAGTTGTCATTCCCAAGAACATCTGAAAACAACGGGATGGCATCACCCTACAGCTCTCCCTTCTCTGGCTCTCTTGAGAAGCTCTGTGTCGTACTGTCAGTGTTTTATGTATTTACACCAACAGAGGAGGCCTGGGATGTGGGCTTTTTCGTTTATACGAGTCTCATCGCCACAGGGGGTATTTAACTTTCTGCCCTGGTTGCTGTAATTCTCTCTCCAGTGGATATACAGTTCAGATCAGGTTCCTATTGCTGTGATGACAGGCATTCAGCAGGCACTGTAATTGCAGAGTTAAAACAGCTCATTTTCTTACTGGCAAGCTGTAGTTAAAGAGGTGCTAGGAGGCAGCCTGGCTGTCTGCAGAGGAACTGATCAAAGCACTGAAAGGCATCTGGCTTGTCTCTGTTTTCTTTCACCACCCCCCTTGCTGATGGAGGGGGAAAAAAGGAGAGAAGGAGAGAAAAAGTAAATGAAAAAAAGAAGAGAGGAAAAAAAGAAGGAAAAAACTATTAAAAAGGAATTTATGAAAATTAATACTTGGCCCTTTCCTAAGGGTAAAAGGCAGTGTCTTATTAGAGGCACTAAACACAGTTAGATTAAGTCTATTTTTTTAACTCTATTTTTTAATGAGAAAATTGAGGCTTGTGAATGTTCATTTGTGTCTATTTCCACTAGCTCTTCCCAGTAAGACAGCCCAACTGTTGGGTAGTGCTTTTCACACTGCAGAGAGCCAACTTTCCTTTCTGTATCAATGTCATCCTTCCTTATCAGACTCAGCTTTTTCTCTTTCTGACCTCTACCCTCCTCTGAAGGTCAGACAGTTCTAGCCAGAATGTGATGGACAATGGGATTCTGTACCCTGGATTAACTGCAAAAGTACAAATGGAACACATTTTTGCTTTACTTTTATTTGTTCTCATTCAGTCCAATTCTCCCTGTCATAAATTCCAGAAAATCACAAGGGAAAAGGCAGAGTTGGCAAACCACTTGAGATGTTAATATGAAGGATAAAAGGGAAAAAAAACTCCAACAGCAGGGGAAGACATCTATCAAACAAATTGAGATCAATGATCCAAGAGCCACTGAGAAGTCAATCAAAATGTTTCTCCCAATGAAATAAAGGAGCCCCTGGGCAAGGGATGGTTCCTTTTCCAAATAAGAAAAGAGATGTTGCGTCTTGGGGAAAAGCACCATTCGAGTGAAGATAACTGAAATGTGGGAATCTTTTTCTATGAGGCAAAAGGATGACAGGTTATCAGGACAGTAAGAGCTAGCAGCTGAGGGCTCTCCTCCAGGAGCTCTGCAAAGTTCCTGCCTTACAGGGGCTCTGAAAGGAAAAGAAATGGAGCATGATCCATTACATATTATTTGACAACATTTTTCAACCAGGTTTCCAGGCTGGCACAGTGCAAAACCAGCAGGATTTCTGCTGTTTCTTCTGAACATTCAGTCAGTGCAAACTCATCAGGGAGAGGGTTTGTTCTCACTTTTGCTCTCCTTGCACTTTATTTTTTTCATCCACTATCTCTTGATGGTGACACCACCATCTTCCCACAGACAAAAGAGGTGTTCAGAGTCTTTGAAAGAAGCAAACAAACTCAGTAACTCAACAAAGAGCCTAGACTGGCAATGTTGCAAATTAAGTTGAAAGAGGCCCTGTTACTGCACCATTATTTGATTTCCCCTTCTCTAATCCCTTGCTTGTAATTAGCATAATTTATTAACATATTAGAGCCATGCATGTGAACCCTCTTTATAGTTGCTGAGTGCTCCCTGAGGCTGCCTAGTGAAAGCTTTTCCCCACTGTTTAATAATATGTTACATAAGGAAAACCAGCTTCTGATATCATTTAAATTATGACTTTCCTTTCTGCCTCTGAACATTCATTTCCTTTAAATGAGGTTAATTTCCTTAAAGAATGAAAATCCTCCGATTTCAGTTTTCCATTCATTAGACCCCCTTAGTTCGACATGAAAAAATCACACACCAAAAGGGAAAAGGAAAAAGGAAAAAAAAAAAATCCCATTGAACTTCAAACATAACCATCCTGAGAAGAGCTTTTCTGTGATCCTGGCTCCTCCTCTCCTTTCTGGACTGAGAAGGGCACAACACAGACTGTCAGGAGATAAAGATGGACAAGCCACTTTACATCAAACCAGTTTCTCCCATCTGACATGCAAGATCCTCTGAATTCTATGAGTGTTTTTAGAGTTGCAAACATGCAGTGCTCTTCTGGGAGATCACACAGTGGTTTAATGGGCAAACAGCCAAACATGGATTTCTTCATATTCCCTCACACTGTTTCTTTTCTTTCTATTAAACTGCTGCTGATACCTGGGAGAGGATGGGCAAAAGAGGCCACCCTGTCCCAGCTCTGATCATCAGATGGATGCTTGTCTGTCTCTGAGAAAACGATGTGGCTGTGGCCACAGATTGGTACCGCCTTGACTGGTTAAACTAACCTTTACCATTACTCCTTGCTTTCCTGAACTAAACTTACTGCTCACATTGCGCATGAATCAGCCCCTTCAGCTCTTTGCCGTATTTTTTTTTCTTGCTGGTTTTCTACAGCTCCCCAGTGCTGTGATAACCCAAACCAAGGGCAGTTTCAAGAGGTAACTCAAAATGTCTGTTGAAATGTGGAATTTCCTTCTAGGTCCTCTGTGCAGAAATATAAATACATTTTCTTCTTGACTGCTGGCTCAGTACTTACCTAGCCGTAAGTCCATGGCCAAGTACTAGCTAAGCAGAAGACATGTTCAAGAGAGGCAAAACAGTGCAGTAGTTTTTGAAGTACTAGCCAAAAGTTGGTTTTCTGCTCCTCTGACTGCTTGTGTGATGTTTGGCTCACCCAGTATGTAAGTGCTGGACTCTGGTTGAGTTCAACGTGATTTAACTGCTAATACCTTTGAGGATTTAGGCCTCTCTTATATTTCAATAAACTGGGAATAAAGTAATTTATGCACCTTAAAGAACAGCTGTGAGCTATTAAATCTTGTAGCTGTGTATTCTACGTAGATAATACCTGCTCCTATCATTGTAGTGAGCATAGACCTGTCACAAATGGCATTTTTAGCTGGGGAATGATGCATAACAGCAGCATCATTCCTGTTGATAATTTAAATACAGCGTTACCATGTTAACAAAAGGACACCCTGCTTTTTAAAACTGTAAGTACATGAAATAACAAAGCCTCCTGCGCCCTCCTACTGAAAGGCATTATAAACACATCATTTGGGAAACAATAAGAACAGAAAGAAACTCTGAAGAGAACCATGTGTTTGCTGCTCTGTAGGCAGCTTTGTGCTGGACACCTGTCAGATGCCAGCCCTGCACTGGGATGTGTGTGAGGTTCCATTAAGCAGCCAGAAACAATGCAGGCTGGCCAATGTTCTGCTGAGTTTGGGGCAAGATTATGGGTCAGAGCTTCTGTTTTCAGCCTCGGTTAACCTTTCTCTAAGGAAAAACCAAACTTAATAGCATGAAATGTCAGGAAAATTATGTTAATTTGCAGAGTAAATACTTTTCAGCACCTCAAAGAAGTAAGTGAATGTTATTGCTGTTATTACTTGTTTTTCATCACCAAGGAAACCCAGAGATGATTCAATTAACTTGCTGAAGATCACAATGCCAGAGATACAAGAATAAGATGTTTCCTGACTGATGCTGGAAATGTATTCACTTGGGGATTTTAGGAGGTGCTTTTCATGAGAAAATTCCAGTTTCTCAAAACCAAAATTTTGGTGGAAAGGGACATCCTGTCTAATCAGGGAAAACTCTTCCTACTAAGAAGAAGCTTTAATACAGATGGGGGAAACTGAGGCTGAGACAGAAGAATTTGAATTTGTCACCCTTTCCCACCCAAACTGAATGCCACTGGGCCCCAGGTCCCTCAAGGGAGCAGAACATACATAGCTTCATGCCAGCATGGAATGGGAAAGCAATTTCCCACCCCGCTCACTTTTTTTTAACTCCCAGCACTTGACTGAACCAGAATCCATGCTCCTCTCTTCTGTCCTCTGAACCTGATTTACTGAGATATTTATCTCATTTAGGGTTGCTCTTTTTTTATGGTCTTCTCAGGAGCACCGATGTCTGGGATGTTGCAACATATATAAAGCTTTTGGGTGTATTTATGTGTATTGAAATGTACTTTTCATGGTACAGCTGCACACACCCTTTCCACTATTCAGCCTCCTCTCCTCCCACTTAAAAACAACCCTTTTGAAAGCAGAAGGGAAGAATAATTTAAAAAAATTGTAATGTGCCTCAGGTAATGACATGATTGAAACATCACCATTTTGTCTGGAGGGTCACAGGATGGCTTTATGAGAAAGCTTTAAAGCTGCTAACTCTAAAGAACCTTTGATATTTCACCTTTTGTTGTTGCTAACGTATTCTCCTTCCTGACTCTTGGAAACAAAGCCTGCACCGAGGGCCCTGTCGCTTCAACAAATTTGGTGCCAAACTTGCTATGCCACAGGGCAGTTTGACAGCCTGAGAAGATTAATTGAGCACGTACATTTGAGATCTTCCAAGCCATTTAAGTAATTTAGATACTTAATATCAAGTAGACATCGTGGCCCCATAGTCAGATTTGGGAATGTGATGCTTGATCTTATATGCTTCAGCTAGATGTGGTGTGGTCCCTGTATGGTGATCTAGGTTTTGGCAAGAAAAGATTATGCTAACAGTGGCTCATCTTTCATCAGCTAGAAACTAAAGGGAAAACCTGACTGATGTACTGCAAAGTATTTATGGTAGCATTAACAGGATACCTGATTGGACAAAATTATTTTCCAACTTTTTAAAATGCAAGCTAGTCACTGAGAACTAGGAACAGAGATTTCTGTACCTTTGGTTTAAGTCCTCTTCTTTGTTTTCGGATAACCAGGAAAGCGTAGCAACTATTTCTCATTTAAGAGTTCACATCACACCATTTCCTTGCTAGTACTGTCATGTTACACTGATCATGAACAAACATTTTATAGATCCTTATAAGATAATGTATCTTGTAGATGTTTCACAAATGTGTTCACTTCCCAGAATTGCTTAAATCTTGTACGTGGGTGTAGTTCACTATTGGCTTGTTTTATAGTAGGCTTTGAAACTATTTGATACTTTATTGTTCATGGTTAAACACAGAGTTATTTCTGATCAAGCACTGGTAAACAGAAAATGCAAAAAAGAATCTCAAAATTAAAATTCAGGGGGGCATAAAGTCTACTCAAGTAGCTTAAGTAGGTTCTAGTGTATTTTCCCAGATATGTTTCACTCAACAGCAGCTTATTGAAATGTTTGCAGGAGACAAATAAGATGGATCAGGAGTGTAATTGAGAAGAATGTGAGGATTTTACTTGAAAATACATTAATGGGTACTTTCTAAAATCATACTGACATCTCTACATGTACAAGAGTCTAATTGTGGAAAATGTCTAGGTATTTTATAAGATGCAAGAGCTTTGGAAAAAATCTAGAATTTTGCACTCTAGCCAATACCAAATGAGGACAAATGAAAATGGAGTGGTGGTAGCCAAATGAAGCCAAGTCAAACCATAGACACTATTGGGACCTGTCCATCACAGGCTTCTGGCAATGATTATTAGCAACTAAAAATATTTCCACCATTGCTTTTGAAAAGTAAATGGTCTGGGCCTCAGAAGAGCTGTTTCTTGTGGAAATACTCAGCCTTTGAGTCCTGGTGGAAAGCTGCCTCTGCTGAGTTTGGCCAGAGCCTCCATGACTTTGCCTAGAAATTGTCTTCACCAGCCACCAAGTAAGATAAATGAGAATTGCAATGAGGCTTGCAATGTAACTACTGCTGTGTTTTGTTATACCAATGAGATATCATTGTTCTGCCATATTGATAGAATAAACAATAATTATTATACATTATATATGTGTTTGCCATGCTGGGATAAAAAGGTTGCCCTACCCTCTTTTGATATAAAGTAATAAATTATTTTTCTCTTTTTTTTTTTCCTGGACCCACCCAAACTCCTGGAGGCTATCTCCTGTAAAAGAGGGAGGTACAGGCATCTTCTGGAATACATGAACTCTATTTTATATATTGTATCGTCATATATGCTTAGCAGAGATGGATGCAAAACATCTGATGGAACTGGCAACTAATTTATAGGTGGGATACTGATTCTTGTCCATCTGGAAGTGATTTTGTCCCAGGTTTAAATATTAACTTTGTATCTTCTGGACAGGTTTATACTCAAACCATAGAATTAAGACTTCAGACCTCCTTATAAGCCTGAAAGATGTTGACATCAGGCTCTAAGGCATCAGTGGAACCCTTAGAACAGTCTAGAAGCTGGCATGAATATTGGCCCTGTTCATAGTATCCAAGAAGAGTGTCCACAGACGTAGAGGAAAGTAGATGGAAGTCTTGGATTTTGATGCACCCAAAACTGCCATCACATAAATGTTTCTATACACAAGAGACCACTCAGCATGGAAGGGAGTTATAATCTAGAGTTTTCCTAAAGGATGTGTAAAAACTCATCTTTGTTAATTTAGGAATAAGTGAGAAAAACTGAAATAATATCTACACTTGTTATTGATTAATATATTGCTATGGATTTTCTGTAGGGAGTCCTTTGGGTATTCTGCTCATTGCTTTACCCAGTGTGCTCCGTAGAGTCAGTGTTTACCCTCTTTGAGCTCTGCCTTGACTATGATATAAAGAAAGGAGAGGAGAGAAATCAAAAGCGATGGAAAACAAATGTGGTCTGAAGTAGAGCTGTAGCTAGCTCCAGCTGTAACAACAGGGTTGTGGGTTTCCAAATTTTAGTCTCCCAAAAGAATTTGTATCAAATTCTTCAGCCCAGAGGTCAAAAGGGATTTTAGTAATGGAATAGGACAACTCAGCTTGCAAAGTCTTCTGGGCAAAGGTCTTCTGCTTCCTACCTGGACACATCTATAGAGTATGTGTCCATTAAAGGTGCTTCCAGGCCATACAGGAATAAAAATATATGATAGTGACTATAAAATAATTGTATGCTTTTTTGTTTTCTATCACATCACTGGGGGCACTCTACACAGCTCAGTTTGATGATGTAGCAGGCCAGCACACCCAACTTCTTCACTGCACAAATAGGTAAGCATTTTACATATGTTCTTTAGCGCAGCCTACAGTCGTAACATGAAAACTGTCTCAGGAATGTTCTCTGGGTTTTGTCATTCTGGTGGTATTTAGATACAAAAGTGTGTGTGAATCAGAAAAACAGTCTCGGCAATTTCAGAGGTTCAGAATGTCTATTACTAGTAACGAGTTGAAATACAGCTGTGTAAGTTGTTTGAGAAAATGTGATCTGAATCCCTAGCAACAAAAAAAAATGTGGAAAATACATTATTACTTCGATACCTTAGAACTGCTTCTTTATCATTCTCTGAGTTCCAAGAGAACATCCAGAAGGACCTTCCAGCACCAGCCCAGCAGTGCAAACCATTCCTCTGCAAAGTGGAGCTGCTCACATCCCAACCCATGACATAAGCTATTGGTCCAGATGGGCAGATCTGAGAGAGGGAATAGATGACCAACATCACTTCCATGGTCAGATATAAAGAAAGGTAAGATTTCAATATCCCACCTTAATGCCTCTCCCCTCAGCGCTAGGACACCTGGGATATGTTTCCTCTGTGATACCAGAGAAAAGTAGGTACAGTAGCAAGATAAATGCTAGTATGAAAGGCAAGAGGTGAGACATCTGTACTGTAATGTCTGCTGGGAAATACAAACTTATCTTGAGCTGCATTGTGAGCACACAGTGTCCAGAGACAAATTTTTAATTCCCATCAGAATACAGAACAGAGCTGCAGCCTCAGTATCCTACTGGATTCTAACCACTGATCTGCTCTGATGATTCATGTGTTTTGTGGGTCACAGATATTAATTGCTATATCATTGGAAGAATCAGGGCTTCTGCAGTCAGGCGAAATCTTGCTCCCTTTCTCTATCTCCTCAACTTTTAAAAGTTAGTACATTTCTTCATTGTTCCAGCTCTCACAGGACACAGCCAGAATATCCCTATTTAAGTGGAGCAAACGTTTTTCCAAAGGGTCAAAGTTCAGGACAAGCTTGTAAGCAGATTATGGAGCTGGTAGAAAGGCCAAAGGCACCCTAAGTCTTTACATTCCCAAAGTGCTGTGTTAAACTCTAGCCCAAGGATGTACTTAACCCCACAGAGAATGGAGGTCAAGTGAACTTGCAGCATTTCAAATGCAATCAGCTTGGAGAAGTAGCTGTTTATAAAGACGTATATTACAGAGACAAGCTGATGTTAGCATTCCCTCTCTGCCTGACCTGTTGCTAGTCTTGTCAAAGAGCTACCACGTTTGTTTCACAGCATCAAGCAGTAAAGACTTTATTTCAATTTAGGTTAAATCTCAGAGAGTATTTTGACTCAGGAGCATTGAAAGTCTCCCTCTAAGGAGATGCAGGAGGAGTATTTTTTGCCATCTGTCTTTAGGTGTTTAACTCAGATTGGCTTCCTATGCCATCAGGTGTGTGAAGGAGGAGTTTCCAAAGGGGGTGAGAGTACCTGAAATGGGCCCTGAACCTCTGTGTCCCCCTTCTTTCCATGGCACAGGGCAGGATTTCTTGGGCAAAAAACTGATGCCCAAATGGGACGGGCTTTATCCAGCCTCACCAGCCTCCTTGCTTTTCTCAAATATCTTTCACCAGGCACAAGAACACCTAATGACTGTGCCATGTTTTGCAAATCACCACCCTTGAGCTTGCTGAGGGTGCTCAGTAGCCCCCATTTATTTTTTCTTTGGACAATAAGGAGCAAACTCATTATTTGGCATTAAAACCTTTGTTTTAAATTAGAACAAACATATAAAAGTAAAAAATATTAAGGTGTCCTTTAAAAGACTGTAGCCACTAAGAACATCTTTCTCATTAAGACCTTACCCTGTATGTGACGTTACTTTTTATTACTATTTCTATAACCATCATAATACATATCAACATAACCATTAGAGTGATGCTAGCAATAGTACTGAGGAACCAGAGACAGGAACTGATGTCCCTGGTGTCTGCATGGGAAATCAAATATCTCATTTTTTCAGAGGCAGCTCAGCAATGCATTATCTGCACAGACATTAGTCAAGATGTGGTAAAAAGCAAGGAATGACTGGGCATTCCTCTTGGTATTGATGCCAGCATATGCTTGCATCCAGTGTTTGCATCTTTCAGGTGCCAAAAATTGCTCAGGTGGACATGAGACTTGTACAGGTATTTCATGGGAGAAGCAAGTTTTTTCTAGCCCTTAAGTGCTCTTCAAGAGGCTTTGCCTGTTTGGCTTTGGTTTATGATAATATTAATCTTAAGTGAAGCATTCACAATCCTGAAGCTTCAAAGTTGTTCCTATAAAGCCCAAAAATGTACTGTGGAATGTGTAGAGATTGAATTTTTCAGAATTTTACAGTAGCCTCAGAAATGTCTCTGCTTTGTCAGGGAGACTAATTATTCTTGAGCCAGGAAGCAATTAAAATACATAATGTGGATGTTTATTCTTATATGTAGATGTTGTCTCAAAAAAAAAAAGAAATTTGAGAAAGCTTTTTTTTTTTTTTTGGTAAGAATTTAAGAATACATTAAGCAAGGTTTTCCCATGGCTGATCCAGATGTGCTGAATGTTGTTTGTGAGAAGGGGGACTCTTTAGATACATTTCAAATACAGTGGAAATTCTCTGTCCAGGAGAGCAAAATGATTTCACATTTCCTAGGGTTCCACACATCTTGCTCAAGAGCTCTGACTGTTTAACAATCCATTTAGAAATGCTGTCTTCAGTACAGCTCTCTCAGCTTTTTCACAAGTAATTGCCTAATTGAAATAGTATCATTTATTAGCTTCTTTGCTTCAGGCTTCGTCAGATTCAGCTTCTGCTCTTGGGCATCCTCCTTTGAATTGTAGCATATACCTCAGCTAATTATAATGTGGTATCACTTGATAAAGCCAACTGAGATCATAATGGGAAGACACTGAAACATCTGCCAAGATTTGAAAATTAGATTTCTCTTTTTACTTATGCCAAAGACAGGTTACCTGTAATTAGTTCTAATTTATAAATAAGTGCAGGCTGTACTTCTAAAAGGTACAATATCATGTCTTGCTCCCCTCTTTAGAGACAAGTTAGGAATCATACATCTCAATCAACTGCATGCCTTTTTGGTGTCAGGAATAACAGCTTTGCTTGGGAACTTAGGTAGAAGAAAGGGTTTTATACAAGCTCCACCTAAATAATCACAGGATACCAGTTCCAATTGGCAAAAAAACAATGACACAAGTTCCAAAAATAAAAATCACAGGAATTCCATAATTGTTAATATGGATTCTTTTTATTTGCTGTCTGAATTTTTAAAAATTATTATTAAAGTGCTACAGCTCTTCAAATCCCTTTGAATTATTTTGTGCTGTTATTTTTTAATGTTAGCTGTGATTTTATTGCTTTAATGAGACACCCCCCCCCCCCCCCCCCCACCCTGTAGTACTGTGTCCAGTTCTGGAGCCCTCAACACAGGAAGGACATGAAGCTGTTGGACTGAGTGCAGAGAAGAGCCACGAAGATGATCAGAGGGCTGGTGCACCTCTCCTACAAAGACAGGCTGAGAGAATAGGGGTTGTTCAGCCTGGAGAAGAGAAGACCTCACAGTGGCCCTTGAGTACCTGAAAGGGCTAGAGGAAAGCAGGGGAGGGACCTTTTACAAGGGCTTGTAGCAAGAGGGCAAGGAGTAATGACTTTAAACTGGAAGAGGGGAGATTTAGGTTAGACATTAGAAAGAAATTGTTTACTGTGAAGGTGGTGAGAAACTGGCCCAGGCTGCCCAGAGAAGCTGTGGCTGCCCCATCCCTGGAGTTGTTCGAGGGCAGGTTGGATGGGCCTTTGAGCAGCCTGGTCTAGTGGGAAGCATTCCTG
>NW_009953964.1:6145440-6150795 GCF_000747805.2 Chaetura pelagica
CTAAATAATCTTTAAGGTCCCTTCAACACAAACTATTCTGTGACTCTATGATTCTCAGTCACAGGACTCTAGGAGCTGCAGTTTTACAAACCCACAAAGAGCTGGAAAACTATGATCACACCTGACTTTATATCACATATGCAGTGGAATTGGGGTTTTTTTGGTGGGTTTTTGTTTGTTTGTTTTGTTGTTGTTTGTTTTGTTTTGTTTTAATTTAAGCCTTGCTTGTTCTTAAAGGATCCAAATGGCTTTGCCCATTTTGACACAAGCTGTGATCCCTAGACCTTGCTCTACCATGAGTAGCAAGACAGGGTGGGTAGAGAAGCAGTCCCCTGGGCATGTAAGGCTGTGTAGGAGCATCAGGCTGGAACTTCAAAGGGGCCATGCAGGAGGATTAACCTGCATCAGAAAAAAAAAAAAAAAAAAAAAAAAAAGCCTATAGAGTTTAGGCATAAAATAACTTTGCAGTTCAGATTTGACACAGTGACTGAGCCAGACATAATGGAAGCTGCTTTCACCAACCCCTGATATATTCTTCCTGATCACACTCAGTCCTTCCTAGCAGTGTTCTCTAATATAGATTTAAGAAGGAAAGAAAAATCACCTCATGGCTATTGCTGCTTGACATTTACCTATTGCCAGAGCTCCAAGTAGGTGCAGTAGAGTAGCTGTGTAGCCTCTGAGTAGGGATAACTTCTCATGTTGCAGACACCTTCCTATTGTCCAAAACTCTCTTTTCATTTTCCTATGACACATGATATGCTTTGCAGAATACACCCAAGCTTCTGCCCACCACCACAATTCTCCTTGAGATGGCCTAGGTTGAACAGGCAGTTGAAGATGAAGTGATGACTGCTGCCTCAAGTTTGTCACATCCCCTTTGGTCTGTTTTTAGAAGGCTATTGAAGATAAGCTGTTAGCAGACTACTTAGGGAAAAAGAAAAAAAA
Source organism: Chaetura pelagica (assembly GCF_000747805.2). Taxonomy (NCBI): domain Eukaryota; kingdom Metazoa; phylum Chordata; class Aves; order Apodiformes; family Apodidae; genus Chaetura; species Chaetura pelagica. Next base: position 6,146,389 of record NW_009953964.1, read on the forward strand.
AAGATGCAAAGAAAGATGGTAGATGTGCTGAGGAGGACACTGAGCTGAACAGAAATATAGGAAGTTTTTTTCAGGATGGTTGCTCCCTTTGTGGGCTTCTTTTCTGGCTCTGAATGCCTGCCTGCAATTTTGCACTGAAACTGGCAGCTCGGGAGACAACACAGTTGCAAGCAGTTTTAAAGACCTTATTGTACACAATAGCACTCATGCAATCCAGGATCTGAGCTTTTGCCCACCACTCACCCTGGACTTTGTAAAGACCTTTATTTTTCAGAGTATACCCCTCACATAAGGAGCTGAACCAGAGAACAAATAACTATGTCAGGATAAAAACCTTGGCTTTTGAATTTCTTGACTCACTCTGGAAATGGGTTTTATGTGTGTATGTGTGTGGTTTCTCTTCTCATTCTTTCTTATTTCTAACAATCACTTTGTATTAAATGTTTCATCTCAGACATTTGGTCATCCTTTAAAACTCTTTTGGTGAATACTTGCTTGTGTTGCAGTTTGTCCAGAAAGAAAGACCAGAGTGAGTAATGAGACAATAAACTTTTCCCTATGTTGTTTATTTCACCTCTCTGTTCCTGCTGCCATGGTTTGACCAGAGTCACCGTAGGCTGCAGAGCTTGCTGCACCCTTGCAGGAGATGGGGAGTCATGTGTAGGAAAGGAGAAGGCAATTCAGTCTCCTTGGTTTTGCCTTCTTCCAAGATTAATGATGGGTGTCAATCAGGAACCTGTTTTTTAGTCAGAAGTCTTTCTTCAGAATCCAATTTATGTGAGGTAAATTACAGACCAGCTGTTTACTACTTTTCACTGACTAATATGGTCTATTTTAAAAGCAACCTGCTGATCTTCAGCCAAGCCATCACCATCCCAGCCTGTCCAAGTATTTGATAAATCTTTATGTTAGGTAGGTGCTTTACATCATAATTTCAGACTGGCAGCATGCACTGATGCTCCTGATCTGCAGGACTTCACAGTTCCCATAATTCAAAACATTTTTCTCTAGAAAATTTCTGCTTGTATCACATCAAATGTTGCTTTTATCCAGATACATTAAAGTTTAAGATATTGGTTGTTTTGGGATTTTTCAGATACTTTCAGTGGGCACTGAAATTCTCATCAGGATGTGGTACATTTCTGAGAAACCATGAACAGGTTTAGCATTTATGAATTCCATTAGATTAAGCTCAAGGGATTTGTCAAGAGAACCCAAGAAGACCATTGTGTTTTACAATTTGGTTTAAAAGAATAGTTAGTCTTTGACCAAAAATTGTCAGCAAGAGGTGGGCCATCTCTTACAGGACAAAAGGATTAAAAACCAAGCCACAAATATAGTATCTTTTCACAGAGCTGCTCTCCAGCCAGGTGGATCCCAGTCTGAACTGCACTCCTGGGTTATGCGTTCCCAGGTGCAAGAGTTTACACTTCTACCTGTTGAACTTCATAAGGTTTCTGCTAGCCCACTCCTCCAGCCTGTCTAGGTCATCCCGAAGGGTGGCTCTCACTTCTGGAGTTTCAACCTCTCGACTCATCATGGTGTAATTTACAAAATTTATTAGGATGCTCTTGGTTCCAAAATCCAGGTCACTTATGAAGATACTAAACAGCATTGGGTTCAATATCAATCCCTGGGGTACCCCGCTTGTGATGGGATGCCAGTTTGAGGAGGAGCTATTTACTATCACTCTCTGAGTACAGTCTGTCAGCCAGTTCCCCACACACTGCCCAGACCACTTGTCAAGGCCATAACCAGACATTTTCTCCAAGAGGAGGCTGTGGGACACTATATCACAACCTTGGAGAAGTCCAGGTAGACAATGTCCACTGCTTACCCTGCATCAGCTGAGCAGGTTACTGTGTCATAGAGGGCGGTCAGGTTTGTCAAGCACGATTTGCCCCTGGTAAATCCAAGTTGGCTTTTACCAACTTTCAATTGACTTATGACAGTCCCCAGGAGGATTTGCTCCATGACTTTCCCAGGGACTGAAGTGAGGCTAATGGGTCTATAATTACCTGGGTCCTCCTTGAAAACCTTTTTATAGGTGCATTTCACCAATGACCTGTGACACGTCACTCCGTCCCTCCTTCATTCTCTTCCCGCTCTTGCACTTACTCTTTTGAGTCTATTCCTATCATGAACTCCATGGGTCAGAGGTAATCTCATCAAAGTTTTTGCACAGTGCCCAGTCATGACACTGTCAATTCACCTGGATCCTTGATTCCCTTCAGTTTGTCTCTCCAAGTCCTAATGCCACGGTCACAGTGAGATGCAGATATTAACAGATATCTCAAAAGTCTTCCAGGATCAAGGCTTCAGCAGCCCTGCCATAGCTGTGCCTTTGCAGAGGGAAAATTGGACACTACCTTGTCCCAGTACAGGAGAAGCAACATCCCAGTGTCTGCACATCCAGCACTTCTCAGAGCACAACAGGAGTTTCACTGGGATTAACCCAGCTACTTGTTTATTCCCTAGGTTAATTTCACACGCCGAGCACCAAGCTTGTGTTAATTATATGATTTACTGGTCTGTGTTTCTCTTTTCATTGCATCATAAAAAAAGGCTTGAATAAGGACGCTTGTTCTGGTAAATTTTCACTTGTTTGTGAATGGCCTGGAAATAGTTAACAGCAAGCACATACTCTGGGCCAAAAGGGACCGGAAAGTTGGGATTATTGCCTTATTTATTTTATTTTATTCCTAATTAACATTTTATGAGCTCTGAATATGTTTACAGAAGCACATGCAGGAAAGGTTATATGAACAAATAGAATTAATAGCCATCAACTGCTCCAGAGAATATCCAGATTAAAATATCACAAAGCAGCCTCTTGCATCTTCTGGTGGAAGCTGGACAGGCCTATTTACAGCAGAACAGAAGCTCACCTTGATGGTTTCTGATCTAGCCCAAGTGTTTAGGAAGGAGTAAGACCTGATCTGCTGGTGAGAAAATCCAGCTAGCACCATTTTCAGAGAGACCCTCTCAGTGGTCCTTTGGCTGTGGAAGTTTGAGAGTCTCTCAGTGCTCCTTTGGCTGTGGAAGTTTGTTCATTGATCTGTTCTTTGTTATTTCCTCAGAGGGCTGAACAGTACGGTTAAAATTATATTTAAAAAAAAAAAAAAAAAAAAAAAAAAAAAAAAAAAAGGAAGGAAGTTTGTACAGCAGCTCCTGAAAATGGTCTCCTGTGATCAAAGGAAATGCAAAGATGCTCTATTCAGATACCATCCAGATCTAGTTAAATGAAGTAGAGATAGGCTTCAGCCTCATGTCTCAAGATGAGATTTCAGTTTGTCTCTGTGCTCTGAGACTATCCCTCTAAAGATTACAGGAAGAAATCTTGTTAATCATTGCCTGGAAATTATCTGGGTTGTTTTTTATTTGACTCTGCACATAAAGTTAGGAAAAAGTTAATGTTTTCAAACTGACCACGGTAAACCTAGGTCCTAGATCAGCCTTTTCTCTATTACTCAGAGCTGCTGTGGAATTTCCAACTTTCTTCTGAGCCCAGTAGTAGCATCCCATTCCCACCCTGTCTGCTGCAGTGCCAATATTGAATCCTTTTTTTAAAATCACATCTGTCTTTTCCCTAAGCTTTGTCTGTTGCTTGCATTGCTAAATGCACGAGCTCTGGGTCCTATCAACAAATTGCCCAAGGAGAGTTTTATTGCCCTTTTTTTAACTGCCAAGGGAAAGGCTAAGGCTGTTTATCAGAGAACTGCAAACACTCAGTCCTCAAAGATATGTTAACATAATGCCCATGGGATAAACATTGCTAAACTGATGTGGTTTTTACCTGTCTTACTTTCCTTTTAAGAAAGATGTTACCAAGAAACAGAGAGTGATTGTACAGCATATTTAAAATCAGAAATAATCTGGTGGGAAAAAATGCACACTTTTCTCCCAAAATACACTCTTAATTGGGAACAGATCAGCATTGAGATCTGGGTGCAGATAAATTAACTTATTAACTTTTCCTGCCAACCTCCAGTGCAAGAGAAAGATTTTATGCTTGGCTAACATCTTTTAGTGCTTTAGTTATCAAGACAGAGAAGACAAGTTGCTTCTTTAATCATTCTACCAGATTGTTCCATGATCTTGAGGAAAAAACCCCGAACTGAATTATTCATCTATATAATGTGAATTTCAGCTGGATAAAGCTGTGAGAGGAATTTAATATGCATTTAGATGCATGCTGAATTCTAGATGCCAGTTGACATCCATGACAGTTACAAGACCAAGTTTCTCAGGCATCTCTGAGAAGCTCAGTGAGTGCTTGCCAGCTTCTTTAGACATGTAGGTGTTTTCTGTCTCTCTGTTTCCTGCTTCCTTGTATATCTCAGTTTTAGAGCCATTCACCATATTTCCAAAACATGAATATATTAGTTACCACTTTTTATTTCCCTA
>NW_009953964.1:6151171-6174888 GCF_000747805.2 Chaetura pelagica
TCCCTACAAATTCCCATGGTTCCCCATGTCAGCATAGCTCTGACAGAAGTAGGGTGGGAATGCCCTTGTAAACAAGTTGTTGCTTCTCAGTACTGCTTTTACCACAGAGTTTGCTGACTGAGAAGGGCCTCATAATTCTGTCTTTTCCAGTCAACTACCATCTTCACAGTCAGAGCCATCTTACAGCATGGTAGCAGAGGAAGGAAATTGTAGGGAATATAAGTGCCAGCAGAAGATTGAGGGATGGTATAGGATGCTGATCAGCAGTGGACACAATCAACTATTTGAAGTATCAGAGATTGAGTTGCTGCAATAGCCATTTTGGCTGGAGATAAATTAATGTTGATTCCTATCTTTACCCAGAGGACACCACAAGGTTCACTTTCTGTGGCAACAGCTGCCTGTACTGGTAGTCCTTGTTGCCTTTTCATCAAGACCATGATCTTGGAGCAACTATTCAGCTACTGGCCAATATTCTGTTATCTAATTATGCAGGGAAACCTGCAGGTCATGTTTGATTCCCAGACAAGGAGAAGGGGAAAAAAAAATCACTTGAAACTGGTTTATGTCAAAGGGTGAGTTACAGTGTGGCATAAACAAACAGCCCAACACATTACTCTGTTTACATGGGATCAGAGAACGTTTGTAAGTCTGAGTCCCGAGGGAGACACTTCTAGTAATAATGTCCAGACTTCCTTTGCTCAAGGCCCAGAACTGCAGGAGAAAGAGACGGGAAAATGAGTTTCAAGTGCTTTGCAAGAAAGAAATTGTGTAATAGGAAATTGATGTTATTCCATTTTGCACCATTTTGTGCAAATGTGCTGATGTGAGGTTTTATTTGTCTTCCTAGAGGGTTCAGTGCATTGCTGGAGGTTTTTGTACCACCATAAGGCTGAAAGAGCTTCTGTAGCTGCCCCAAATTTGCTTCAATTTTTCTTTTCTTGGATGCTCACCTTCAGAAAGAGTAAGTTTAGCTTTTTTAGAAAAGAGCAATTTCATAACAGCAAGCTTCTACCAGGTGGAAGCGTGTTACTCCTGCTTCTATTGTAAAATTGCTGTCTATGATTGTATTCAAGAGGCAATTTCTTGTCTGATTGGGCCGTCTTGCTTTTTGGAGATATTGGGAGGACCTTATCTATTACATGAATGCCATTAATCAATCCTAGGATGTCCCACCATAACAAATTCAAAATCTAGACAAGGCAGCTTTCTCCCCTAATGGGATGTAAAGATCTAATAAATAGCTCTTGCCCAAGACATGCCCTGATGTTGTAGGCAACCAAAAGCGGATTGATTAAGAAAGGCTATGAGGTTAATGAATATTATGCCATGGCAGAAAACAGTCCCTGATTCTGCCTGGTTTTCACACAAACAAAACATGAGTGGGAGATAATCCTCTGCAGGATTTAAGTCCTGCCTGCTGTGCAGTAACCACAGTGTGGAATATGGGATCTCCACTCTTATCTCCTGGCCTGGTCATTGTGAATGAACACAGGTAAGGTGTCAGGTTTGCATCCCACAGCCACTGAATATGGATGGGAGGAGTATAAATTTGTGGATTCCTGGGGTGCTGAGCTGTTGTGCAGGGAAAGCCAGGTTTTGATTGAATGGACACGCTGTCTCATGGACCTGAATGTGGTTTGGACAGTCATTGTCCTCACTTGGTCATGTTACTCCATATTTACTCCATTTTCTGTCAGTCTTCCTCCAGGTCACTGTGACATGTAACCCAGTTGGGCACTCAGGCTGTGACTCCCATGATATGCATTAATACACTGCCTCACTAAAAAAAAAAAAAAGAAAAAAAAAAAAAAAAGAAAAAAAAAAAAAAAAGAAAAAAAAAAAAAAAAGAAAAAAAAAAAAAAAAGAAAAAAAAAAAAAAAAGAAAAAAAAAAAAAAAAGAAAAAAAAAAAAAAAAGAAAAAAAAAAAAAAAAGAAAAAAAAAAAAAAAAGAAAAAAAAAAAAAAAAGAAAAAAAAAAAAAAAAGAAAAAAAAAAAAAAAAGAAAAAAAAAAAAAAAAGAAAAAAAAAAAAAAAAGAAAAAAAAAAAAAAAAGAAAAAAAAAAAAAAAAGAAAAAAAAAAAAAAAAGAAAAAAAAAAAAAAAAGAAAAAAAAAAAAAGTAAAAATAGAACTACTCTAAACCCTTTCTGTGGAATGTTCTTACAGATAAAAAGTTGGTCACCTTTCATCCTGGATAGGGAGTTGAGAAGTTCAGGTAGACCAAAGAAACAGTTACAGTCTTGAAGACATCCAGAGGCTGCAAAATGTCTTAAATAAAATTAATCATAAATTGCTGCAAATAATTAAGCAATTCTAAGAAGTTAGAAGTAGAAACTTCTTTTACAGGGAGGAATAAAACTACTCTTTGTCTCGACTGATGTTCATTTTAACACAAATCAGGATTTTTAAGTGTGTTTTTATCACGCTGGTAATATCCTATTTGTGTCTATCTCCCCTTCCATGAAGGACACAATTTGATCCTGGCTTCTTGCCTGAGCAGGTGCAAATATAAAGAACCGTTTAATCATTTTCTCCATCTTAACAGTGTGGAGGGAGAAGCAACACTTTGGCCATCCCGCTCCTGCAAGGGATCATCTGAGTGCCCAGTCCTCCTTTCAACGCCCTGGCCAGTCAAGCAGAGTTATCCCACTGTGAGAAGAGCTGGTCCAAACGCCTGTTCTTCTAGCATGGGGGCAACCAGAGACACTGAGAGCCACAGCTTGTCTGCAATAAGCTCCTGAGGCAGCCTAAATAAAAGCATCCACTTTCTATAGGGATTAAATAGAATTACCAATGGTTTATAATTGAGACTGAAATCAGCAATAAAGTCTGTAGACAGTTCAACATGCAGAACCTCACTAAAGAGTTTCAAAATTCAGTAAACAGGAGAAAGTTCAAGGAAACATTTGGAAATGAGGATCTTTTGACTAATGGTACTTACTTGAATCCCCTTTCATCAAGTATAATGACGTTTAAAAGACAGAGTATTTGGATAGAGAGTTTTTAAGTGGAAATCATCTTTAATGCTCCCATCACTGCTTCTTAAGAGAATAAAACTCACACAATAGGGACTTCAAGGATCCCTCCCTTTCTCCCATTGTGGTTTATGGCAGAGGTGGAATTTTTTTACTTTGCTATTTATTGACTTGCTTTAGTGCTCTCAGATGGAAACATTATCAGACTCATCACCACAGGGTACATCAAAGACAACAGATCAGACTCCTCCCTGGGGTGAAGATAAACTGCTGCACTTGACCTGAGCCTGGAATGTCTAATGGGGTCAAAATGTAGAAAAATAATAATACTCATTCCCTTCCACCTCCATACCAGTCTTCCCTAGGTTCCTTCAATAGCTACCGCATTGAGCAAGAGAGCAGCTTGTTTTCCTTTCAGACACAGTTCATTTCTGCAGGTAAAACACAGCACAAATGGGAAGATCATTGCTTTTTGCTTCCTGGACTCCTTTTTTGAAATGCAGGAAGAGCCAGGCCCTGAGTCCCAACTCACAAAATAAGCCTTGTCTCCCAATTATTATTATTTGTTTTTATTATTTTTTTTGAAAGCTCATGCTGCCTATAAGAAATGGTGCTCCAACCTTGCTTTCCTTCTTGGCAGCGGAAGAGAAATGGCTGTTGGACTGAAGGGAACTGTCTGCTTCAGGATCAAAGCAGTAGACTCTGCTGTCTGAGCAATTTTAAGAGGCTTCTCAGCCAACTGCATGGCCTTGAGTGGGCAACCAGAGGCAATGTGAAGCACAGCAGGCAGCTCTGTAACAGCAAGCAGTGGAGACAGCGTCACACCTTGCATCTCCTGATGACAGCCTCTATTTTCCTTGCAAAAATCTGGCTACAACAGCTGCCTCTAGTCATGTGCAAAGTGCTCCTGCCTTTTGTTGTGATTATGGGCTCCAGGATCCTGTTAGTTCGCAGTAAATCACTCACAGCAGACCCAAAACTGAGTAATTTGGTCAAGTCATGTGCCAGCTGGTGTCCCGTAGAGACTCTGTCTACAGACACCTTTGTGAGTTGCCTCATGTATTTCCTGAGCATGAGAAGCCCTTATTTCAGATCCCGAGCTTATTGTAGCTTCTGGGTGACTGCTGTGACCTCATTTATAATGTTGCAGAGCTGCACTGATTCATCTCTTCAGGAAATATGGTCTCACTAGGCTTGTCCAGCAATATACGGAGCAGCTGTGAGTGGTCCTGTTTCTACTGTATAATCTCTCTCCAACACAACAACAGCCCCTTTTTGGCGCTGCCATTTTTTTTCAAGTGCCTGAGAGCTCTTGCAAAAGGAAAAGATGTTCAATATTGAGAACAGTGGTACAGTAATAATAAATGCACAATACACATAGCTTTGAAAGCAAAGGCCTAACAGTGTGTGAAGTTGAAAGGGGTGCTGCAAAACCTACATCATTTTAGCAACAGCTCAACTTACTACCCTCATCCTTAAGTCCTTCTGAACCCAGTTTTATCAGGAATAAAGATAGACAATGTCATTAGAATTGCAACTTGTTTGCTGATAGATCCCCAGGATACATTCAGTAACAGAAACAATCAATAAATTCATTACTTACTGCATTTTGGAGCTACCTGAGGCCAAACTTTTCCAAAGTCAAATACTTTGCAGCCTCCCTGACTCTGGGCAGTAAGGCACTCACAAATCATGTTTCAAAAAAAGGATCTGCATTAGCTCAGCTTATCTGAACCATCATCTGTCATTCCTTCTGGCACACAGATCTTGTGTGATACATTAAACCTGAGATCCAGGTCTACCTTGGACATCAGTTTTTGAAAGAGGAGATCATGGGAAGCACAGTAATGCTGTTTAGAAGTTGTGTGGTTTTATTTGCTCTATAGATACTCTCCACGTGTAAGTCCATATTTTTCAACAAAATAGATGCATGAAGAAATACAATGGGCACAATGAGCCAAGCACCCACCAGAACAAATATTCCTGGCAACAAGCTGTCTCGACTTTCATGGCTTCAACACTTATCGTTACCTATTTGTGTTTTGTTACATTCTGACAAATCCCCACCTGCAAGTATGTGTTGCCTGGGGTGCTCAGCAAGACACATGGCTAAGAGAAATAGAACATTTGCAATACTGAAATACCACCAAGATCCAGAGCCAGGTTAAAAGCAGGAAATATCCTTTCTTCTGGACACTGCTGTCCAGTTGTGTGATATGGAGGCTGAGTCAAAACGTCCTGCAGGGAGGGCACTGACAGCTTAGGATGGGCACATACAAGAAGATTGCTGATATCATGGAAAGGGAAGCCTGTTCCTGGCATTAGCCCTTGAAACAGAGTTGATTTATTTGGATTGCCTTTGATCTTTTAATTACAATATGTTTTCACTCTCAAAAGCCATGAGTCCAGTTTATCGTGCTATAATTCATGTGCACTATTTTCCTGATTCTTGGCACCTCTGAGTTGCAGGTTTGTGCCTCGCCTGCAGGATAAGGAGAGGTGAACCTTGCATCTTGGCTTAGGAGTGCTTCTGCTGGGGCCATTATGGAGGATTTGAGGTGATTCATTACTTAAAGATTTTTGGGCCCATTCTTCAAACTTGGAAGGCATTCTGGGCAATCTGCCTGCTCTACCCAAATTTACTGGTGTTATCCCAGAACGTATGCAAAACTGAGGGCAAGGTGTATCAGTGTGTGCTTTGAAAGATTAAGTGAATATTGGAAGGCAAAGATTGTATTTCATTCCCTGATTCCTTTGTTTGATATTTCTTGACAAGATATGCCAGTGCTGGAAGTAAACTAGAGTTTACTGCAACCTTGCATAACATGGTTGAAGTGTTATGCTCACATGCTGGTATCTCATTGTAGCCTTAAAGAACCTTCTTACCTTCATGGACCTGTATAAATATGATCAGTTGGAATCCACAGTAGGTATCAGAGATGAAGATTACTGTCCACTGCAGTGGTGCTGTTATTGTTATAACTTGTTACTGGACATAACCTCTCAGATCTTAACTGTACCTCTTTAAAACTGTATATGAAGACATTCAGAAAGAAAATTTCTTCATTTGTTTTGCTAGGGGTTACCATCTTCAAAGTAAATAAATTTAAAATAGCCTCCAGGAGAGGAAAAGGTCTCGGAGAAAGTAAGGTGTATTTTTAAATAGCTAGATACTGCTAAAAAGCCAACAGCCTGTGGAAGTATTTGCTTTTGCAGATAAGGAAGTTGCTCTCTTGGCATTAACAGAGATGGGCTGAGAAGGCCACCTATCGAGTAAACAAAACTGGAATTAGCTTGGAGCAGAGCATTAGCTAGCCTGAGCCATCAACATTCAGTAGTTAGCTGGGAACATGAAAGGTGCTTAATGACTTTGAGGTTTAGCATATTTCTAGCTATGGATTGTCACTTTGGTAATTTAAAAAACAGGCAGAATATTAAAAGCTTTTTTTTTTTTTTTTTTTTAAATTAATAAATGACAGACCCCAGCAGACCATCAGTCCATTGTAATGTACAAGCCTGGACAAAACCTTCCTGGAATGACCTCTGATGAACTCCAGATTATTTTGTCAGGTATTTATTGTCCATTTGGCATGGCCTATAGAAAGGAAAAGGAATGTTTTATTGCTTATGTCACGTTCAGCTACAAGGAACGTCTCACCAGTTAAAAAAAAAATAAATGAAGTATAAAGTCCTTGGTGTTAAAGCACCCAGCTTCAAGCACATATAAGTTGGCTTTTTCTGCATTTTGAGGTGACTATTGTCCTTTGCTTAGTAGTACATAGTTTTTAATCTATCTTTCTTCAAAAACAATCCACTGATCCTTTCAGACACTAGCATTCCACCATCAATTTCTAGCTGTATCTGAAGTCTGCATTCTTCCTGCCTTGGATATGATCAGATGTGCTTAGTCTTGAAATACATTTCAAAACAATGACTTGTGCTGTGGAAAATATGCCACGGGACTTTTCCCTTTGTAAGAAGTGTTTGCACGTATTTGGGAAGCTTCCTTTTAATCTCATGTTTGTCTTGCTTAAATTGTTATGAGGAAACCAAAATATATATTCCAAGCAGAAGATTCTTGGAATTGTGTTAATTAGCAATGGCAGCATCAAAGAGAAAATGCAATTTTTTTTAAAAAAAAATATTTCTCAAGCAGTTTTAGAATGGAAAGTGGCATTTTTCTATGAAAGAAAGCAATGTTATTCTTTAGTAAGGCAAAAATCCTCAAGTCTATACAAAATCTCTGAATCTTTTTAAATCTTTTTTTTTAATAAAAAGCCCCTGTAATGCACCAAGTTCTCCTACAATATTAAAGGAAAGGGCAGGTGTTTGTCTTTTAGATGAGACTTATGTGCTTTGAGAAAGTTGAATTTGACTCAGAAAACGTACATATTTTCACTATTTGGTTCAAGATAGGCAAGATGTAGATGTCTCTTACAAGGAGAAATCTGACCAAATGAAATTACAGGCTCTGTGTACTTTCATTTCCATTCTACTCCAGAATTTTGAATAAACCTCTTTTGAAAAAAGGCCATTATCTTGGTACGTGACACACCTGGAACAATATGTATGAGTTTCTCCTAAATATCAGGAGAATAAATTTTCATGTCTGAATTCCAGACCAAACTTCAAATGCCTTTTCATCTCTGTACACGTCACTTAAAAGCATGAATGTCCACTTAAACACCTCCCACTCATAAATAGCCCAGCTGAACATTGCAAATTAAGATGAAATTGTCAAAAACAGGCCTACCTTTAATTTCTAAGGAAGCTTATTTAGAAAGGTTTGCTTAAAACCTTAATTTCCATAAGGATTCCAAAGAATCTAAGATCTGGATCTCAAATCCATGACACATCTAAAACAGATTATCTCAAAGAAAACTGTAGGCATTCTTGGGATCTCATTTGAGATCCTGTTTTTAACTGGCCAGGTGAGGTTCATAAATATGAGTATCCTTGTTTTTCTTTAATGCTTAAGGTTTCTCTCTAAATACTGGAATGAAGCATACTGCAGAGTAATGTAGAACAGTTAAACTAACAAGTGCAAAAGCTATTTTTATTTCGTATGGGAGCTAAAGTACAATTTACTTATTTCTCTCTCTCTCTTTCTTTTTTTCCTTTCTTGCTTTCTCAGAAACTTGACATTTGAGACATGTTAATAAGAAGAGCAGGGCAAATGGCACCACAATGCATTGACAGTTTTGGAAAGAAAAAAGTAACTTTCTAAGTCTTGGGGACAGATTTCACCGTAAATAAAAATAAAAAAGAACAGATATTAATGTTCGTGGTCAGTCCTCAGCATCTACACTCTCTAATGCAAACCAATTGCATTTTTACCTGAAATACATGACTGATAGCTAAGGCACTAATGTTTTTCTCTGTTAATAAGCTAGATATGGAACAGAGTTCCTTTAGAATATGTACGGTAAAGTGGAAATGCATGCTTTGGAGACTGTTATAAAGCAGGCCAAAGATATGTCAAGTCCAATTAATGTCAATAAGGAACATCTGTATTTAGGCACCCAAGTTACTTAATGCAAACATTTCATAATTATATACTATAGCACACATGGAGCATTATGAGATGTGGTGTCCCAGTGTGAATAATATTCACATTTTTCAGATCAGTCAGCAGTCTTGGTCTGGCTTTGGCTCAGCTTGCCGTCTCCCCGTAAGAGCATTTCTTTATAATATTGAATTAAGTACAATCCACATTTTTTCTCTTATCTGTGAAATCTTGTGGTTGTGGCTTGACTGTTTTTGTAAAATGAAAGATCCAAGTGCATGTAAAGCTAGGGTTTGGGGGGCTTTTTTTTTTTTTTTTCCTGAGACATCTGGTTTTTTTCTTATATGCCTTAAGTCTGGGAAGGAAAGGTTCAAGTGGATGCAGCATAGCATGAAAGACTCCATGTCTAAAGGATTCTTCATCTCACAGAAAAAACAGCAAAGGAGCAGAGCAACAGCAGAAACCATTTCCATCACCTGAATCATTAGGTGCACTGTGAAATGACAGCTCAGCTCAGGTCCGCAGAAGGTGGAATATATACCAGCATTTATAGTCTGGGAATATCAAAACTTCCTAAACACTTGTAAATTCAAAACCAGCCATGCAGCAATTGTTTAAACAAATGGAGCAGACACTGGTAAGCTTAACTGCCACCCACACATCATTCTCTACAGTGCAGGATGCCTTTTTGAGCTGGGTGGGTTTCTTGAGCTTGGTGGGTCTGTTGAGATGGGGCTCTGGAGTTGTGCATTTTGGGATTCTAATCTCCAGTTTAGAGGAGCTATTAAAAAAGATGGAAAATTCATCTGGTGCTTAATGTGAAACACATCACTTTCAGCAGAGCAGTCTCCATCACTGATATAACTTTCCACCATGTGTTCCCTCAAGCTGCCCAAGTCCCAGGGGCCATCAGCCGAGACAGAACAGGCTGCAAATGCTGAGGTACAAGCTCATCCAATCAATTAAAGCCCAACAAAACTACCTTCAACTACTGGCAGGGAAAAGCTGACAAAACTGCCATATTAAAACCAGACTTGTATGTAACTGGGCAGCTTTACCTAATCCGACATGTGGTGATTAATCCAGCCCAGGAAGGCACAGGTGTCAAGATGAGATTAGAGAAAATGGAGTATCTGCCATTCAGTTACAATCTTGCCCAAGCATCAGTCACCAATACTTCTGTCTCCTTCATCCACCCATCTTGGCAGCCTTTCACAACCCCACCTCGTGGCCTGCCAAACAGAACACTACCATGAGCTAAGCTCCCACACTGTTTTTAGCAAGCTGCCATTGAGACCCCACCTATTTCAAGAAACATTCAAGCCTAAATACCCACTTCCCACTCTGTATGTGTTCTGTCTTGTCTGGCTTTGTTTTTCTTCACTTGTGCCTTTGGAATATAATCACTTCAGGGCAGGGTCTAGTCATCTCTTTGGCACTTGACCTGTTCTTCTTCATATATTTACCGTTCAGAGCTCCTCAATGAACTACAGTGAGATCATGCTTTGGTCTTCTGTGATTAATAGTGCTAATTAATACTCAAATCAATCATGTTGGCTTGTGTTCAGAAAAGAGGAATGCATAGTCATGTAAAAAATTTGGCCAAATACTTTAAAGCATCATAAGAGGATAGATACCCATAGAAGGAGAAGTTCTGGATATTGGCATTTTTGCCTTTAACTCGAAGAACCAGTTTAATCCACTTGGAAATCCAAAGCTTGGGGTAGGGGGTGGTCAGAAACCAGCAATCCGGACTGAAAGAGGGTCTGTACAGAATGCTGTTCTGTTGCAGAGCTCGAAGCAAGGCCTTACACACATGTTGCTGCTTCAGTGTCTCTCTAAAGCTCTCATAGGAAGTAATGACAGTGGCAAATTTGCACCAGCCCAGATGAATTCTGTGTGATTCAAAACAGAAATAAAAGGAAGTCTGTGCTGAGAAGAAGAAAGAGGAGGAAAGGTGGCAACCCTGGGACACTCTTACAGTCTGACTGGGCATGGAGCGATGGGGCAAAGGAAGACCTGGATATCAGCTTAGCAGGCAGCCAGTAGGAGATTTTCCAAGCCTTTCCTAAGGATTCTGCCCTAAAATCTTAGTAATGACTAATTGGATTTCTGTATCTTCCTCCCATGCACCACTCTGAACCTACAAATAACAGGATTTGTGTGATTCCCCTCCTACATACTGCTCCCTCTAACCCACCAATAAGACCTTGGAAATAAAACAAACTTGGATGTGTGCACATCCTAATTATAAGCAGACAGAAGGAGAGCTCACATCTAAACTGGCTGAGATCCAGGGATACCAGTAGAAGGATAAAGAGACTGGAAATGGGCCTCATGCCAAAAGAACGAGTGAGAGATTTCTGACAAGTTTGAAGGGAAGAGTGATGGCAGAAAGAAATTACACCTCTTTAGTGCCTTTGAGTGTAAGTGAAGGATAATTGTGTGGCTAAGCTGTAAGATTAGGAAGTAGACTGAGGTCTGGAGCCCTAGGTCTTCTGATAGAGATTTCCAGTTTGATCTAGGTGAGCCTTACTCCACTGTAGCAGGCAAGGAGAGAAAAAGTGTTGAAGGAGAGCATTCCCTGATGCACTGCTCCCTACAGGTTCAGTGACAGGCTTACCTCACACCTAACCCCTTGCTTCGCTCAAGTCTGCAGAGAGAGGGTTCCTTTTTTTGCAGACTCCCATTCAGAGCTTCATCCAAACAAAGCATATGGATCAGATGCCCCACCAGATGATTGCCACATTCCCACTGATTTTCTTAATAAATATTGGGGCAGAGAAGGATGTGTAACATGAGGTGTCCTCCATATCTCACTGCATCAGGCCTTCGGCACAGATCATGGGGTGCCAGGACTTGCTTTTCTATCTGATAGCAGTCAGGAGGGTGACGGGTAATTAATTTTAGTGCTTTGAGATTCTCACTACAAACAAATCACCTGGACCAAAAAAACCCAACAGCAAACAGTAGTAACCTTGATTATGTCCAGCTTTCTCTGCTGAGATGTAAGCTGTATTACTTACTTCCTATAAGATTGTTTTAAGCTTTCTACCAATTGTGGGTTTTTTTAGTATTATTGTTGTCATTTTTTGGTAGTTATTAAAATATCCAAATAGCATTTAAAAGTATATTTTGGGACTTGCCCTTCCAACTCATTTATCTTAATTTCTAAGATGGAGACAAACTTCTTATTTATGTTTCAAAGATGACATGACATCAAAGGGTTTGAATATTAAATGCCTTAATTACAGATGATAGGCTGATAAAAAGAGATCACCTCTGGAGTTTTATTAAAAAGGAATTACAACTGCATTCATGGAGATTTAGGGCTATGCCAACCTAACCTCATATATCAAAAGATTATTTTTTGAAATAGAGAATAACATTTTTCTCGCTTTCGTAATTGCAATGTACAACTTCAAATTACTAGATTCAAAACCAGTAGGTTTACCACCACTCTGAAATTATCCATCACACTGACCACTTTTGCACTGTATATTTCTTACTTGCTGGGCTCTAAGCGAGTTTGTAAGTTTGCCTCTCAGAGAAGACCTTTGCCACAACCACAGCATCACAGAGAGTATCCAGAGATTTGAAAGTCTTTCCCAAGCAGTCTCAGTTTTCCTTGGGCAGGTTAAGAAGGAGGCTTTCTCTGCCTTTCTCTGACTCTTTTTTTACCCTGATTCAGTACAGCAGCTACCGTGTGTGCTTCCATTTTGACAGAATTTTAGATGGTGAAATTGCAGGGTGACACCAGAGAAAAAAATTGGTGCCAACCCCTTAAACTATAAACACTGGTTTTCAGTGGGGGGAACACCAGGAGGAAACTTATCACAAAACCTCAACAATTTTCCCTGGTTGTGTAGGAGTAATTAAATAAGCCAGGGAAGCGTTCCTCTTTTAGGACAAAACTTTCTGTCAGGACAGGACTGTGGGGGGGATCTTGTTTGTGGTGGGGTTTTGGTTTTTTTAATCCCAGCTGACATGCACCCATACATAACTAACAGAGTCTCTGTTACACTGGTTTCATAATCTGAGGACTTGGCTTGTCCATTACTCAACAGGGTATGAAACTAGTAGATTAAAGCAGTCTTCTTATGGCAGCCAGCCTGTGTGTTTTGGGGGCTGTGATTATGTGCAAACCACTCTTTTGCAGCAAAGGCATTTAGAAAAGCTCCTATACCAGTTCCCATTCAGAATCCAGAGATATTCCAAGGATGCTATTCAAAACACTGAAAAATCAAACTTTGTAACTCCCCTCCCTGGTGCAGTGGTAAGGTACAATTGTATCACTTTATAGTTACTAAAACTTTGGCAGAAAGACACTTTATAGTCACCATTTTAATCAGTATGTTCAGCCTCAGGTGTACCTAGATCTGTCAGAGAGTGTAATGGCAAAAGTCCCCTAGCACGTGTGTGGCTGAGTGCTGCACAGACAACTCACAAATTGAGAAGTATGTGACAACTAAAATCTTAAGTCTCAGTCATTTGTTGAAGATCACAAAGAACCCAGGCGAGAGGGCTTGGACCAGCAAAAAAAAAATAGTCTTCTTTCTGTTCTCTAATTATTAGATTCTTTGTCTTGCAACTGGCAACCAAAGGACTGAGCTCTGTAACTTCTGGAAAACAATTCAAAGAACAAAGGCACAGATTACAGAGACAGTAATAGATGGCTTGAGCAGCCCAAGTGTCATTAGCATTTTGAGATCTGAAAATCTTCATTTTGTTTTTCCTACTTTTGGCTGAGACCAGGAGCTGGAGTTTCGCTGACTTTTACTGATGTCTGAGTGTGAAATTCACTTCTCTGTTAGCATTATTTTAAAAAATAATCAACAACCCAACCAAAACACTGGGAGAGATCTATCCTATTCTTTCTGTTTTATTCTGCACTTTACAGTGCAGCAAAGGCATTTCAGCAGTGAACCTGGATATAATGCTTAGTTTTAACTTGCTTGTGACTAATTTTAACCACATATGATGATAACAACTACTTTCAGTACACACTAACCCTTATTTATGAGCTAAAGCAGTTGCTATCTATTCCTTTTATTTTAAGGCACTCATGAAGTCACCTTTTAGATTTTTTTCTTCAAAACTCAGAAATCATTGGGAAGAGAATTCAGCAGCATGATTGAATTCTCAAGTTGCCAGCTATGGGAATACTAGGTGAATGAGATACACCAAGAACATCCAGAGATGACAAACACAAGCATGTTTTCCTCCTGGTAGGAAATCTGATTTCCAGTGCAGTCTATTCACAGAATATTAGGGGTTGGAAGTGACCTCCAAAGATCATTGAGTCCAACCCCCCTCCCAGAGCAGGACAAAAATAAAACACTAGGGCAGATCACTCAGAAAGGCATGCAAGACAGGTCTTGAAAGTCTCCTCTAAATACAGCAGCATATTTGCATTTGGATAGACTCAGTGGTATAATGCCCTTTAAATCTGCCTGGGTACAGCCATGAAAACACTCTGAGACCTTCCTTCCAAAGAACTAAACCAAGTATAGGCTGGTTGAGCAACAGTCCACCTGGTTTTCTTTTCCTGCTTGCCACAGCCTTTCCTGTCCTACATGCTAAGCCCAAGTCTCCTTTGTCCTTCAGTCCCCTTAGAATGATGAAGTAGGAGTTGAGGATGGTGAGCACAGTTGTCCAGGGTACTGATGTTGCTCTGTCCAGTAGAGCCTGAGCTGGTGGAGATTCCTGCTCTCCGTGGCATTGAGCTTGCAGTGCTGCTAGAAGAGGCATCTGCCAGGTACAGGCAGTGGCAAATCCCAGGTACGGCCAGCCCCACTCCCCCTGGCACACTCCTACCATGAACACCCATGGCATGCTTTGCTAAAGTAAATGGCTCTAGCCTGAGTAATCCTGTTCCAATTGAGATTTGCATAATTGCCTTCTGCTTTCATATCTCCTGCAGTTCCTTTTAGGTAAAGTTTTCTTGTCTTCTTATCCGAGGTAGTTGCTTAATGCTAGAGTTTGCTTTAAAACAGCAACCATTTTGTCCCCTCGAGCTAGCTGCATTACCAAGGGTGGGTACACATGTTCCAATACACTTTAGAAAATTAAGGTATTTTGGAAAGGAAGTACTACAAACTTGCTATCAACATGAACAGCAATAAATCAGGGGCAACATCTATCCCAGATGCCTAAGGATAGCTCATAGCACAATTCAGAGGTGCAATTGCAACCCTGTTCCTGAGGGAGCTTTAATTTTGCTGTCTTTGAATTGGTAACTGTGACTCCCTGGATGTCAGTATTGGTTGTATACACCTATCTGGGTCACCAGCAGGATCTCATGGAGATTTCATGGTAGTTGCACCTGAGCTGGGCAGGGATGTCTGCCTGAGGTATGATCACAGCTCTCCAGCACTGCCAGCCCCAGCTGAGACAGAGGTGCTCGGCACACAGTGCTGAAGCTGAGCAGGGAGGAGACCAGCACGATAGAAGGAAGGCAGATGTAAAAGGTCACTTCAGTGAAATGTTAACGTGGCACCTGTAAAGTCCTGTACAGATAGGGAACAGAGGGATCCATTTTAGGGCAATCCTGATTGCTGCCTTACTCCATTCCAGGGGCATCCCTGAAAAACATAGGCTCATTGATGATGGAGGTGTAAAAACTGCTGAACTGGCATCAGGTGCATCTACTTTTTAGAAAGCAATAACTAAAGGTTACAGAGCCACATAATGAGCTGAAGCAGGCTGGACAGCAAAACTCATTGAGCTGGGTATTGTCTCCCCTCTGTGTTGGTGTTGGCAGAGCAAACTAGACATAAGAAAATGGTGAGACAGAGAAGAGTTTGGTGCCCTGGTTGCAGCAAATTATTCTGAGCCTTTCCTGGTTTTCTGGCATGGTCCTGTCAGTTGGCACTTGATAGGTTTGCAACAGGGCAAGAGTTTTGCCTTTAAAAACTAACAATTAAACTTGTACTGAAAGCAGGACAAGTAAAGACCTGTTTGGTGTGCTGATCTGGAAAAACTCATGGGAGACAAATATATGAAGATAAAGAACTTTAAAATTATGCCCTTCCTTTACAGAAAACAACAACAAAAAAAAGATGCCTGTGAGGATAAATAATCAGTTATGTGTAGATTCAATGCCTGCTTGGCAATTGCCCGTGCTTCGTTCTCTTCTACCCTGTACTCCACCTGGTTATATTGACCATAAAGTCCCAGTCTGTGAGGTTATCTCGAAAACAGGAAATAGCTTGTGACTAATACCAATACTAATGTGCTGTGAGTCAGAAATCTTGGTGACAAGGAAAAAAAACCAACCAAACCCAACACCGAGGAAAATTAACACAAAATAAGAGGTGGTTTCCTGGGCCAGAGAAAGGAAAGAAAGGAAATTAATTTCCCCTTTAGAGCCCTGTGTGAGGCTGCTGAATGTCAGAGGCAGGTGTCACATGGCTGGCAGAAGAAGCCACAGATGAAATTTGGAGCTCTATGTTAATCACTGCTTCTGGTTCAACTAATTTGACTAATTCTGATGTAAAGAGCACCTCAACCTGTTGATTTCATCCTCCTTCAGAATATGTTTCTTAAGAAGGAAGGTTCATGCCAAGCTTTTTATACCTAAGATCACTCCAGGAGAAAAAAAAATACAATTAAAAAATAATAAAAAAGAAACAAAGAAACAAACTCTCTTTCAGGTCCTGCTTGCTCAAGTTTTGATTTAGATTTAAGTCTGATTTCTCTAGCCTTGAGATTCCCTTTTTTTTCCTTTTTTTTACAAGAAATTTTATGAGACCAGTACTTTCCATTTTCCATGAGGGGAGACTCATCAAATCCCACTTTTTTTCAGCTCTCCCATTTTGTTTTTCTATTCACCTATCTGAATCTCAAGACAAAATTCAGTTCTGTAACATTATCTGAGGGAGGGACACAGAGCCCTTAGCTGTATGATTTGGGAAAATTGTGTGCTGCTGCTGTTCTGGACTCATCTGGGGCAAAAACACTGTTTTGCAATATACTTGCTCTACATTTGAACTGCCACTTGGCATTACTGAAATCCTCTCCCCGATATGTTTTTCAGCCCTATTCATAGTTAGATTATATGCTAGATCTTGTAAGGGAGACTGCATAAAGCTGTTTATTAGCAGAGTCCACTGACACTTCTGTGCTGATGAAATCTGTCTCCTAGCTGACAGTGTGGCTGTTAAAACCCTGCAGACAGACAAGAGAGGTTCCCTCCCCAGGTCTCCCAGGTTCCTTTCACAGCTCTGCCAAGGATGTGGCGTGACTTAAATTAAGTCAATTAACTTTTCTCTGCGTCAGCAATGCAGGGCATACATTTACTGAGGAGGGGGAGTTGAAAACTCCTTTAGTAGCTTTATAAAGTGTTTTAAAATATCAAGGCAGCAAAAAAATTTAATGGTCTTAAAGGCAGTGAGTCACTATACAGGGTGCAAAGAGTCATTTGACATTTGGGTTGGTAGCATGGCTGTGGTGTGAAGGCTCTTGCATTAGCTTGTTCTCCAATCCATTCTCCAAATCAATGCTGTATATACAGCTCTCCTGCCCCACAGTGGGCTATGGGAAGGCACAAGAACTATCTCAGGATAATCACAGCCCCTTCCCCTTGACTGTGCAGGACTAGCGCCCCCTTGAATCAAATGCCCTAAATGCTCCTCGCTGTGATCAATCCCTCATATGTCTTCCTTATTTATCCACCTCTGTAGGAGTCAGACACAAGTTGATTCATAGGTCTTAAAATAATTTGGGATATCACAAAATGAAACATTACACCATTTGTTGTCCCCAAGCAGGCAGCAGATGAAGAAGGACCTCACATCATGCTTTGCCTCTGCATTATGTTAATTTTGCAGCACTTTGTAAGGCTCTGGCAGAGCAGGGTTGTGAAGAAGGGAAGATGGAAGGGCAGAGGGGATCCACTGAAAATTTCAAATTGTTCTGGTAATGCAATTAAAGCTCAGCCCAGATACTTGATTTCAGGGAGGGTTTCAGCAGGGGAAAATCCATGCTTATATTTGGCTGTCTCAAGAGCAAATGTAGTTGTCTTATACACAAGAACTGGGGACTTTAAAGAATTAATTACACTCATGCTTGTATAAATAAAGTATTGGGTTTTAATGGACTCTGATATATCTATGGTTCATAGTTTCTGAACTTCACTTGAATTTATATTTAACAGAGGCTTTGCCTGCTGGGTAACTATTGAAGCAATATGGTCAGAGCTGTCCAAGTACCAAGTCCTCTGAGTGTCAGAATAGAGAGCTCTGCTTCTGCTAATGACTTTGGAGGCAAAACTGGCAGCTACTGCATGTTGCCCTTGAGTAGAGTTTGAGGCCATCAGCCACAACAGCTAAAAAGAGTTTGAAATCTTGACCACTGCTAGAAAGTGAATCAACTTGCCCATGTATATGGGCTCCAGAGTTAATATTAAGATGTAGTTCCTGATGATGGCACTCATCTTTGTGTGACTATTCTTATCCCTAGAGAACTGAGCTGACACTTTTACTGAGGGAGAGAACAACAGGAGAACATGGCCAGTGCTATCCCCAACTTCTCCCATGAGCAGCAACAGACAGAAGCAACCCTAGGAAGAGTGGATGAAGGTATGGTTATGGGACAGCTAGTGAAAGGTTGTTTCTTGTTCTCTGGTGATCACTGGGGGAGTGTCTCACACACAACTCAGTTTTTTATTTGTCTTGGTGAGCCTTTCACAGGAGTGCAAGGTCATGGCATCTGCACTCACATAAGCTCACTTCCTGCATGCAAGAAATGTCAGAAGATTAGACATTGCATTCTCACCACCCCGTGAATGACTCATGCTCATGGAGAGAAAACTAGACTTTTCTGGATGCTTAGGAAACCACACTGCACTATCAAAACAGAAATGAGAGGCCTGATCCACCTACCTGTGGCAGTTAAGACATGGACTCCAGGGTGAGAAGCAATGGAATCATTTATTATGAGAAAAATGCTTCCTTATATACTTTTACAGTGAGAACTGAGAACAAGCAATCAGGGTACAGAGAATGTAAACAGCACTCACATCTGCTCCTTGGCACATACACAGACCTTGGGTTCCCAAGACGTAGCCCATCACACACCAAACACATGATAAACAGTGTTCTGATTTTTGTCGACATTCACGGTGCTGCTCACAGCAAGCCCTGGCCTTCAGCTGGTCTCATATTGTTTTATCTACTTCTTTACAGATAGAGGAAGTCCTTTTTCTTTTCCTATGGCTGTTCTCCACACCTACCCCTCTGTTAGACACCATAAGCCCAGTGATACCAATTAAATATATGAAATTCAGAGACCTGAATTTGGGAATCTGAGATACTTAGACCTAAACCACTCCAAGGCTTTTACTACAGGAGATTTTCCAGTTCCAGAAAACCATAGGTTTCTTATCATTGCTGTCAAGGAACTACTTAGCCTTGCAGAAGAAATCTTTAAAATATTCCTCCTTGTCATAAACCTCTCTTCACTGCTTCTGTAGTGGTTGAAAGGCCTGCAATCGAATATCCTCAGGGCAAAAAGCATATACTTTATTGAAAAACAGCACTTAATTAAGAATACAAAATCTATTTAAAAGTATGTACTGTATATACTTTACAGCACTTTTACAAATTATCTTTCATTATTACAGATGGAAGGATTTGGAAGTTTGCTGTATTTTTGTCACTTGTGCTTGTTTACCTTTAAGACCTTGACCATGACATATTTTACACAAAGCAGGGTCGCAGATGTTCAAACCACACACAGGGTGAAGTCCAAGTCCCTCTGAAGTCAGTAGGAACTTTGTCATTGAAAGTCAAGAGTTTTAGTAAGCCAACCGACCAGAAAACCCCAAATCTAAATGGCTCCATATATTTAGCTCTGTCAATAGGTTCAGTACTAATCTTGGTTGGAAAATGTTTTACTGTGCCATGGAAATATATAATGAGAAAAGGGGAGGGAGGGGGAAGGTTTGTTGTTGCCAGTTCCTTTGTTGATGGAAAGGTTTTCTCTAGCCTTCTTCCATGGTAAAGGGTTAGAGAAGACTCAGTCAGGGAGCTGGCAGAGTCAGACACGGTAATTCACAGTAGAGTAGACTTGCAGAAATTTTCTGAAATTTGATTTAGACATTCACTTTCCACAAGCTTTAACTCAAAGGCAAGCTGGTATATTCCATTTACTTTGCAAATGACATTCCTGAATTCAGTAACTTGGAAAAAGAATTCCTTCTCTGGGCAAATAAAGACATGAGAATGTGTCCTGGGTTTACAGCCTGACAAGGAAGTCTGAGATGGGCTGGGAAAAGCAGAAGAGACTCCAAGAACTGGGAAAAACAAAGGCAGTCAGGAACAGAGGCATAGTTAAGACACTGAGAGGCCAGTGCAAGAGTATAAACAGGAAGACCAACACCATGCTAGTGGTGGGAGAGCATGTAGGGAGCTAAGGAAATAAAGTGAGATTGAGCAGGAGATGCACAACCCAAAATGAGCTTTCAGGGTGGAGTAAAAAAATAATGTAAGGCTTTAATGTAAAGCAAAAAAATTTTCTGGAAGAGAGCAACTGTTTTTGTCAGATAAATTGCCAAACCCATGGCCAGAAAGAGAAAAGGGAGGAAGAATATAAATATATTTGAAAACAGCAAACAACAAACTCCCAGCACCAAGGGAAGAATAGGAAGCTCAGGAGATTAAGTAGAAGTGTTTAGTAAGGATGAATGCAAATAAGCATACGCAGGGGATTCTTTAAAGTCAAATGGAAAATACTCCACATGCCTTTCTATTGAAATCCCACGTATTCCTGTAGAAAGCTAGTTACCACCAAAAAAGGCCAGCTGCAGTTTTAAAAAGCACACTCTTCATATTGCTCAGGGTGGGACATGCTTCCTATTTGCCTAACTTTTAGCTTGCTGGCCAACATAGAATGTGAAAAGCAGAGTTTCCTTTTGGCCCAGTTTTTCTCGAAGCCTGGGAGCTGAATTCCACTTCTGACTTTGAAACATTGAGACTTGTTGTTGGACTACAGTCAAGTCACATCCCTCACCTCCCTGTGATTCAAGAGGCCTGGCTTTTAAGGGAAAAAAAATATGCAGAAACTGCCCGTAAAGGCAGGCTCTGGATCCAAGATGAGTTGCTGTGGATTAACAGATTAAAAGTGTGGAAGTCTGTGGAGCAAAACTGACAAGAGAAGTGGTGCAGCACCTCTGGTCAGATAGAGCATGTGTCCTCTTCCTTTACAGTTGGAGATATTTCCACTGTCTCGTAAGAGGATTTGGTTCAAAAACAGACTGTGGTAACAGTGTATGAAGATGTATGAATGCATCCAACTGCCAGCCTGCAACTGGCTAATTATCTAAATGGGTCTAGTGTCTGCTTGCAAACTGGGTAGATGCTTCTCCCACCTTGTAAATTCTTTGCATAATAGAGGAAATAAAACCCATTGTTTTTATGAACTTGCAATTAACTAATGTAAATAGGATTCCAATAGGGTCATTATAGCCAACTGGAGTTTGGCAGTGGTGGTTAGTGCAACTGGCCTGACCCTGACCTGCCAAGTGACTTGGAGCAAGATGTGTCACTGCCTTGCCTTAGTTTCTCCATCTGAAAAATAGCAACAACGATACATGTCTTCACCTTGTTCATGATGAACTGTGCAAGACTTCACTAATTGTAGCTTGCAACACCATTTGACTGCCTTGGATGAAAGGTGTTAAGAGGGGGCTGCAAATCACACTTGGCCACATCTCACTTCTCCATGTTCTTTGGGAAGCTTTTCTGCATGCACAGTGTGGCAATCACCTGGCATTTGCCTGGCACCTCCAGGGTGCCCTTCAACTGAGAGTCCCACAGTGCCTATCAAGCAACCCTTCTATCGAGAGGGACGTAGGATCCCTGTGCATTTGTATGTGTCTTTATTTAATGAAGCAATTATGCGTGCTAACGACATTCTTCGAGAAACATCCTATCTAAAGTTTCCCACCATTCTTGCACTGGTAGTTTTCCCCCTTCCCTCCTCCTTTCCCTTATTAATTTATGAAGCAGCTAATTATGATCCCTCCAGGCTAAATAACTGTGCAGTTAGAGATGCACTAGATGAGTGGGTATGGCAAGGCAACGCAGAGCATTTTTCTCTTCGCCTATTACATGTATTGTTTTAGGTAATTAACATCCACTTTGTAGTGGCAACACAGACGCCTTGCTGTCTGTACAGCTTCTTGGCTCAGATCCTTTCAAATACTCCCTGGTACACTCCTTGCAAAACCATGTAAAGTGTTATATAATTCTCAAGGTTGAAAGGCAATTGTGTACATCCAGGTTATTAAAGGGATCTATCAACGTGTACAAAGTCAACATTTCAGGCCTTATCCAAGGTACCTTCAGCTTTTGGTCAGGTCAAATGACTAAAAGCACTCAATAAAATGCAGGGAGACTTTCTCTCTTCCTCCTTTGTCTGTCCTTCCCATAGTTTCAAGTTCATACCTAGGAAAACACTAACGTGGGTGTTACATGTTTCACATACTCTTTCTTAGCATTTTGAATATTGACAGTGTGCTCAGCACTGGACAGTAAAAATCCCAAAAGCTGTCCTCATGTGATAGGTAGTTCCCTCTCCTGAAGAATGAGGCACATATAAACTAGTCTGAGTTCAGAGACTTAGCAGTGGGGGCATCTCAGTTTTCTTGTACCTGCTGCTTCCAGCCTTGGTTTAGTGTGTTTGTATGAAAGCTTTGGAAGAAGAGAGTGTGGTGAATTAGCTGGGTAGGAAGGGAAAGCTATGTAGCCGACATGGGGCAAGGTCAAAAATGTGCTAAGCTGAGAAGGAGTTTAAATGCCAAATGAGGTCAGGATGAAGACAGCTCTGGAAGCCTTAGAAGTCCAGATACACTGTTACCAATGAACACTCAGGTACATTGGAAAAAACCAGTATTTGGGACAGGAACAATTTATGGGCATCTACTAAAAAGACTTATATTTTTTTTAATTGATGGGGTCTGTGTGCCTCTCATGCTCTTGCAGGCTTTTCACAGTTCATTGCCTGAGACATTCAGTGCTGCTTCTAAGCTCAGTGAATACTCAGAACTGTAACAAAAGGCTAGATCGAAAAAAGGGTCTCTTGCTTCTTTGTATTGGTACAAACTCCTGTTTTTCACTCTGCTGCTGTTCGGCATCTGCAGAGAAAGTTAGCATTTCCTCTTGCCTCTGCCTTTGTGAGCATACAAAGGATATAGACCAACAATCTGGCCCAGAATGATTTTAATGAAAGAGGCAAACTTGGTCATTTTTTCCTTCCCTCCCCTTACTAATCAATAGTGTCTGTCAGTGTGGTTGCTCATAAAGTTAAGAATCAGATATGGCTGTCTAGAGTGTGGGCTGGTGCTTTGCAAGTTTAATTGCACAACTTTGCTCACAGCTTCTCAGCCTCTGACCTGCAGCACCCGCAGCATTAGAGCTCAAGCAGGGCCAGCCAGTTCCAGAGCGGGGTGCCAACGGGGCCAGCTGGCCTAACAGGAGTGGAGGATCTCACCCAGTGGGTGGAAGGATAGACACCACTGACTCAGGAGAGGAACACCAGCCCCACTCCCACCTGGGAGACTTAAGAGCGACTTGCTGCCCTTCATACTTGTTCAACATCTCCCTCTCCAGCTTGTCACCTGTGCATGAACCCTGTGTTTTGATTTGGATGAAAAAATGCTCATCAGCATTTTTCAGACTTGTGGGTATCATTTGCTACTCATCCCTGTAAGATAGAAATCCATCCCCTCCCAAAAGATATGAAATTATTAATTGCTGCTGTAAATCAGGAGAGTGTGCTGTGAGCCAGCCGTGACAAATATCCTGGGAAGCAGCTATGCAAACAAGATGATTGATAAAAACAGAGGAAGAAATACATGTGGAGCTGTGGAATGGAAAAAGAGAGATTTTTTTTTAAAGAAAAACAGTACTTGATGGACAATTTTAAGACAAGAATTTACTGCTCATGTAATACTTATTATAATTTGTAAATGTACAATTTGATGAGTTTTACCAAAAGCAATTGAAGGACCAGTGGAATATGATACAATGTGCAGCCCCCAGTAGGACAGGGAGCAAAAAATGGCAAGGTCAGAAGATGTAGACAGATGAGATAAGTTTTCAAGTGAAGCTGCATCAGAATGGGCAAGGTGGAGCAGAAGATCTCCATACAGAAATGTGCAGGAGTCCAAGGGGGAATGGAGAAACAAAACAAAACAAAAAAGGTGTAATACAAGTCTGGACTACTGGGGAAAG
>NW_009953964.1:6175084-6177023 GCF_000747805.2 Chaetura pelagica
GTTTTCTGGCTGAATTAGACCAGCAGGAGGTGCTAGATGTGGCTTCAGGACACATTGAAAGGTTTCTGCAATGCAGTGGGAGAACTAGAGTTGGGAAACAGATTTAGCTGCAGTCCACACTAAATGCTCCTCTAGCCAATGCTATTAATAGGTACTATCATTCATGAGCCTCAAATTCACTAACAAATTATTTTAAAAAAATATATCCTCTCCATCTGTTTTCCAGCTTTTATACAAAAATTCTAATTTAAGACATTAACTAAAATGGAAAAAGATTTTCCTTTCATTAACTTTGAGTGTATCCAATTTACGTTTCATGTGTTTCCATTATTTTTTTCTTCCTGAAGGGTTTGTTTTCTGAAGCACAATGGAAACACCACACTTATTTTCTTTTTTGAAAGCATTTCTGAGACTTTAGAGGGTGTTCCTACTTTTTATGAACGTGTCAATGACTCTGGCTACCTTCCAGGTGGCCTGAGGCAGTATACATTAAGGAACTGAAGCTACCTAGCAGAAGTACCATTATGATCCAGGACAATCCAGACCTTAATTGTGTTTCTTAGTGCTGGCACCTGCCAGTAAATACAGAGCATTCAAAAGCTCTTAGAAATGGATGCAGCAGTTGCATGTTTAGTTATTTGAATAAATGTTTGTATTCATTCTTCTTAGAAGTAGCTAGTGGTTCAAAATGGACATTTAGCAGCTTTCATAAATACACTTTGTCCTGCACATGATCCGCATGAAAGTGCTTTTCTGCATGTTTGATGTTCTGAGAGCTCTTGGTTTGGCAGGCATCAACTCTGGTTCAAGATACCCCTAAGCCACAAACAGCTGGAAGCAGAGAGTAAATCCGGGGGAATAATCACCACGTGCTTGTCCTGTTCACATACTCTGCCCTTAATATCTGCTATAGGCTGCTGCTGGAGACAGGCTGCTGGTTCAAGCAGACCTTCGATTTCACCTGGTGAAGCTGTGCTTGTGTTACCCATCCCACACAGCATCCAGATCAACCACTGCAAAAACTGAATGCAAAATGTATCAAGGGATTATGTGGAACTCTGGTAGTTTACAGAAGGCACTAACATCTCCCTGCCAGTTGCAAGTAATGCAGCCATCCCAGTGCCATGCCAATAAAAGCATTTTACCAAGTATCATGCATTCCCTAGACACTGTAACTCACAGATTAAAGTTAATGCTTTGTAGTGTTATGTAAAAAAGCTCAGTATCTCTTGTCTGGAAGATTAAAAATAGTTTGGCAAAAAGAAAAGACACAATAATTGCCAAATTAAATCAATATAATTTTTAACCAGCACACTGAATAAATGATACCATTTTAGACAGTTCTATAAAAATTGTTCCACAAACTTTTATAAGAAAACAAACACAATTCCATTGACTGAATTTTTCCTGTATGTTCAAAGAATTTATTTTATTTACTAATGTAAATTTGTTCCCTTTCCATACTCAGGCAATCAGTCCAACATACATATTGATATAAAACCAGAAAACTCTTCATTAATATTAAAACTGCCTCTTTGCAATGGGTAATGATGATTTATGCAAAAAACTTGCTTTGTGGGAAAATGAACCTTTGTGGATTTATGTTTCATGTATTTGTTTTTTTTCACATTATGAATAACTGCTGTTTCCCTGAACTAAGTTATTACTGTAGGGATATGAGTATATTCTCCTGAGGGCCAAATCTGCTGTTGTCATCGTCCCATTAATATTAGGTTGTCCTGAAGTCAGTAAAACTACATACATAACCTTATGAAGAGAGTTCCTCCGAAAATAGAAATGAAAATAAGATGGCAGACCATTTTGAAGCTTCTTTTGCTGTTTTTTTCCATTTTGAGGATGGTTTCTCTAATGAAGAGACTGTTGTGCTCACAGACCTGAGATGTATGTCTCTGTATTATGTTATGAAAACCTGCAGGAA
>NW_009953964.1:6177106-6202791 GCF_000747805.2 Chaetura pelagica
GGAATGCTGGTTCAGGATCATTTTTGTAAAATTAACATTGGCATAGCACAGAAACTGCCCTGTCTGAAATTCACTGATTTTGGGAAGAATTTATTGCTGAACATTTTTACATTAAGGGACCTGTACCATAGTCACGCTGGTCACGTTCACATTGCATTATTCTTCACGGTTCTAGCATTCTGTATTTCTAATGCACTGCTAAACCTGGTGTGACACCTCTGAAACCCTCCTGGGTGTTTTGGAGCTTGCCTCCCTGAGCGTTACTGCCAGGACAGTAAAGGGGACATTTTCTCAAAGCACAAGAGTTCACACATGATTTATTCTACCCACATTATGAAGTTGCAAGGACTGAACTTCCTCTCAAGGTGTGCTGAGATTACATTGCAGTTACACCCTTAGTTTACAGAAACCTGTATTAATTTAGCTAATTTGCATTTTCAGAAGTGTCAGAATTATTCAGACCCAACTCCTATATAAAACCCTACGAACTCACTCAGAAACTCTATGTGCTCTCTTCAGACTTGCAACAATTTTGTCAAACAGGTTGAGTTTCTGGGTTGCAGTGCAATTTTTCAGATGGGTGAAACCCAAGTGGCAGGATGGGGCTTCACGACAAGATATTCATCCAAGGTAGTGCTGAAGTGTATGACTTACATATGTAGGTTAACCCTACATATTTCCTCATCCTCACATGCATACACAGACAACTGCTTGTAAAATGTAGTACAGCAGCATAAGCCTTTCTCCAAACTTACACAGAGAACTCTCTGGACAAAATAGCTTTTTATCTAAGCTCTGTGGGCCAGGTATATGAAACAAAGTTGCCAAACACAAATTAACGTGTAATTATTTTTCTTGCCTGAATCACTTTCTTTCATGTGTCATAACATGCAGAGTAAATAGGACCACACCTTTTTACTTTAATTGTGGTAATCTGATCTCTCAACCACAAGAAAGCCTTCTCTAATGCCTTCTTTAGAATGGACTTTCAAGGCAAAGCAAGAGCAGTAACTGTAATAATCACCTCTTCTTTTCTTCTACTGTCAAAATGCAGTGGGGTTGTTAAACTAATCAAGAACCAGGACCACACGGCAAAAAATAAGTGCCCTAAAAGACAAACTGAGGTAAATGTTTGACAGGTAATTTAAGGTGATGGTGGGATTATTTTATTCTTTTTCTGATTAGCCCAGTGACTAATTATTTATGTGGTAAACATAAGGTTGTCTGACTTTTGGTAATACCATA
Source organism: Chaetura pelagica (assembly GCF_000747805.2). Lineage (NCBI taxonomy): Eukaryota > Metazoa > Chordata > Aves > Apodiformes > Apodidae > Chaetura > Chaetura pelagica. Next base: position 6,178,352 of record NW_009953964.1, read on the forward strand.
ATGGGAAACATGTTACATCATTTATCTGCTGGGATTGTCTCAGAGTTTTGAGGAACAGAACTTAGTAGTGGCAGGTGTCATCTTAGTTTGATCACCAAGGATCTCCTGCACCCAGAGGATCATGAAAACAAATAGAATTTTATTAGCTGGGTTTGGTTCATGTTTTGCATTATGTTCTTGGAAAAGAAAGGAGACAGGGATTTATTCCAGAGCAAAAAATCTCTTCTACTGCTTAGAATAGCAACTCCTTTTCTCCTTATTTTGTATCACCTTCATTCCCCAACTAGCCATAGCTTAGGAAGAAAAACCTATCTTCAAAATTATTTTATGAGAAAATGAAGAAAACCAAAAAGAGTTGCCCATTTATCTCTTTTTATGCTCTAATACCCACTGAAGTGAAAGAAAGTCTTCTCTGAGACCTTGACAACTGCCGGGTTAGGTCTAACGCTAAGACAGTTGTACAGGTCTTAGGGAAGGGTGGGCAGCAACTACAGAAGTCAATGCAGTCCTGACCCAGCACAATGGAGGAGCTGGCCTGGGACAGAACTCAAATTTGCTTCTTCAAGCAGCTTCAAGCAGCAAGAACTTTCTGGCTGCCTCTTTTAGCTCTACTAAAATCATTGCCTCCTACTGTGGTAGAAAGCAGTAGAGATTAATGATTTAAGACTGAGGGTGGACATCTACTATTTGAAGGTAAGCAAAGTAGCTCTGTGAGTCACCCCCTGCATTGCTGAGGAGGAGAAGCCTTACACACTGACTGGGGTGCCCACATGGGTAACATGACTCTTCAGGCTACTGGAAACAGCATTCACAATTTTCTGTTAGTAGTGTCCTATAAAAGAGTTAATTATAGTACAACTCAAAAGTCTTAAGCCACATCACTGTCCTCCTGTACTAAATGCAGGGGAAACTTCCTCTCAGATGGGTGTTGCACCATGTGGTGAACTTTCCCAGAAGGGTCCATGCTATCCTGGGCACCAGTCTTCCCCCACATGACAGAAATTCAAAGAGGTCATAGCAGCCATAGATTATAGACCCTCTTCTGTATTTTGCCATTGTGTAGTGGAGAGACAGAGGTTTTTCTTTGCAGCTCACAGAGACCTGGCAAAAGCTTAGACCATCCTTACTTCTTTTGAGTCTCCTGTACTTAGTTACTTGGTGGACTGTGCTGCTGAAAATTGTTGTTGTCCTTCTGTTTAGTTAAGTAGTAATTACATACTTGCTGCTTTTCAAGGTTTGTTGCTAGCTAGTTACACTTAAAGCACTGCAAGTCGTCACATGCTAAGAGCTGGTCTCTTGATTTCTGCCTAACAGTATGTACTGCCAGAATCCAAGCAGCAGCTCACTGTAGTTCATGATCCTGTCTGTATGTACCCCGTTGCCCAGCAGAAGGAAATGATCAGCAGTTATTTGTTAAAGTTGCTAGGGATAGCTCTGGGAAACCATGCCTTTTCACAACTCAGACCAACTCATCTAGAGCCATATACACTGATCTGCTCTACAATATACTTAGGGGTAACCTATTTCGTTGGTTAAGTGTCAGTTAATTTATCTTTATATAATTTCTGTACTAACATCACTGAAGTCACAAAGATCTTAGAAATACCTTATCAAACTCTTTGATGTCAGATTTACCCAACTTAACAAGTGGCTTAACCAAACATCCTCACCAATGCCAAAACATCCTCCTCACCCAGTCTAAACACATTCTGCTCACGCAAATTAAAACATGACAAGGCCTTACTATCTTATTACCTAACTAACAAAAAAGCCTTCTTCTGTGTCAGAGACATAGTACTACACACAGCATCCTGCTCCTGTTTCTACTGAAGATCCTCCACGACTCCCCAAAAGATCACACATAGTCAATAATCCCTACAGTAGACATTTTCTGTTCTCTAATGATAGCCAATGAAGAAAAAAGAGGGAAACAAAATAAAATATTCAGTTGCTCCAAATAAAGTTCCTTACATTCGCAGAGGACTTGCTTGGTGGTTTAATCCTCCCCAGACTTCACTCATGGGATGCAGGATAGCTATTCAGTTTTTATGCAGAGAGCACAATTACTTATGTGATGTGCTGGCCAAATGCAACTGCTTGTTCCTATTTACCTTAAAAAGTTTATCAGCAGGTGTTGCAAGAGGCAGTGTTTGATAGAACTAAAAGGGTGATATTAGATGACTACAGAGGGAGCTAAGGTAGCACCAAACCCTGCTGTGCTGGGTCTACCTAATACAGTGTTTGTCTCTTTGTTTCATGTGTACAATCCACCCACAAAGCTGCACCCACTATGGGATGTTTTATGATAAGTCTCTCTTTTATCTAAAGTAATCAAAGCCATTAGTTTACAAGAATCAATGTCTGGAGAGATGCCTCCACCCTTTACATGAGAGCAAGCTGTTGTAGATTCAAACAGGATGGAAGCACCATATAAACATTTAAGCAAATAAAAAAGCTGTGAGGAAAACAAGAGGAGCTATAAACTATTACCACCCAGAGGGCAGGTGTGACTTTCATGAGGAAATTTTCTGTGCCTCATTATATGCACTGCTGCATACTCAGAAGAATTGAGCTATTGAGCAAAGAGATTTAACTCCTTGGAGTTGCATCAAGCTACCAAATACTTTCAAAATTTGTCTAGTCTCCTTGCTGTGATCATCACAACCTGGGTCAGGTGTGAGAGAGCTAAGCTCCACAACAGGCACAGTGCTCTGCTGCTTTCTGTTCTTGTAATGATTCACACCCTCCAGGAGTGACATCAAAAAAGGATGACAATGATGTAATCAACAAATGGAACCACACTTAAAGGTAATTCCACTAGTGGAGAAACACCTTTTCTGCCTAGAGGAGTAGACCAAAGCCAAATGTGTTGTTTCAGATCCACCTCTATTAACAATTGTAGCAGCAGCAATCAGAAAAATAGTCAGTAAAGTGAAATAAAGAAGAAAAAGTTACAGTACCCACATATTAAAAAGATTCTTTCTAAAGAGCATGCACTCTCAAGATTTCTGTTAATGCTTATGACCTTCTGGATTACGTTTTTTTAATTTTAATTGTAATATGTATAAAATATAGATAATACATATAAATTCTATATAATATGTATAGAACAGAGAATATTTATAAAATATGTACATAATAGCATTGCCATCCAATCCAGGTGATTGAAATGTACATATTTCCTAGAAATTATTCCAAACTAGTGCAAATTTTGCCTTAAGTCATAGTCTCTTTGTACAAATGATACTATTAATTATTGTAAGACAGAAGAGCAGAGAGGTTCTCTAACAGTTTGCCTTCCTGAGTAAGAGCCTTCAGACAGCTGAAGCTCCTTTGCCTGTCCAAGGTGCAGAGACCTCCTGACATTGCCATGGGGTATTTTGGGCAATCTTGTCCCAAACTGAATGATCAGCAGTGTCTAAACTTTTTTTTTTTTTCTTCTCGGTCCATTACTTCTTCTCTAATACCAACTTAACATGGAAAACATTTTAAGAGCCTGCTTCCTTGGGGAAATCCTTTATGTACCCGAAGACTGCCTTGATACAACATTTGGCTGACTCTTGCTCTACCCAGCCCAGTTCCTTCATTCTGTCTTCATGCTGGTTTTTCTAAACACCTGATGATTCCTGCTGTTCTCCACAGGACCCTTCTGTGTCCCATCTCTCTTTGGTTCTGTGCCTGAAACTGCAGTGCTGAGCAGTGGAACAATTACACCAAACACCTCAGATACCATACGTATCTGTGAGCAAGTGGTTCATTACTGAAGGACTTTTTTGGTTAAAAAAAATAAATAAACAAAAATGTATATATCTGTGAAACTTAATGAAATTTTAGTTTTGGTAAACTTTAAGTTCTTTACCATGGAAGTGTACAGATTAAGTGACAACCTTTATCACTGTGACAGCAATGCTCAGTACCTTGGAAACTGTAGCTGCAAGACAAGGTACTTTCAAATTTTACAGTGGAATAGAAGAAATATGTAGTACTGAAAGACTCTTCTACTATGAATAAAGATCGATGGCTTAATACTCAAATTATATTTACCACTAAGTAAATAGTCATGAGTCAATGCCAAGGAAAACAACAGAATACAGTGAAAAAGAGAAAAAAATATTGTCTTACTTTGTTTGCATTACCCAGAAGTTAAAAGGGTTAGAACAGAAACATTTCAGTGATATAAAGTGATACCTCCTGATGGTTTTTACTGTGCTCTCTGCCTTTCTGTGCTTGGCATTCCTAGACAGGCAGCCTCTATGACTCCCACAGCTACTGGGACTGATGGAGAGTGACACATCTGGTGTTGTACGACTTAAGGTTTCTCCCGAGACTTCTCTAAAGACAGAACAAGCATAGACTAGGTGCAGAGGATGTTGTTTCTAGGTACAGGGGATTTCCTTAGATGCGTAATGAGGAATTAGATCTTCCCCTTTCTCTGACAAGAAATAGCAAGGGAAAGAAAAAATGTCCCCACCCATTACCAAATGCCTCCCTCACTTCCTAGGAACCTGAAATGATTTTCCAGAAGTCTTCCTCACAGCTGCCAAATCTCATTGACATTTCTGTTGGGTAAGTATTTACTGCAAGCTCAAGACAGGCTCCTACCAGAGCTTTTTCCACCCCACCCTTCCACCGTGCATATACATAACAAGGCAGTTATTCATGGACTGTGCACAGGACGAGATGGAAACTCTTGAAGCTGTAGATGGGATTCAGACAGGCTGGGGAATGTGGCAGCTTAGGAAGGAAGTTGGCCAAGAGCTTAAGACATAAACATCTTGAAGAAGTTGTTCTGCTGCCTGTTGTTCTGGTGGCTTATTTTTAGACTGGTGTGGTACAGAAGGCATCCTGCTGTCCTAGTTCCCTCCTGGGATGGAGGATGAGTTGCGCAGGGCAAAGCATTAGCTAAAAAGCTGGAATTGAAAAATCTAACTCAAACATCAGAACAAATAATTAATGTGACTCTCTTCTGGGGCAAATAATTCCCATTTCTCCCAAATCCAAGCAGGCCAGGTGGAGCACTGAACAGCAGTGAATCTCTACCAACTGTCGCATCCAAGGTGGCTTGATTTGAATCAGTTTGAGCACTTGTATTTCAAATTGTTTTGTATGATACTGGAACAGGAAAGTCAGAATTTATTAGACAAAATAAAATTAAATTAAAGGAAGTAGGAGAAGGGCATAGAAGCTACAACTCTCCTTTGGATCAAGTACTATGTAATCATACGAACCTCAAAGCTGCACAAAGTCAATTTTGGAAACTAGACAATCCCAGAATCCTCCCAAATTAACTCCTGAGAAGCACACATGTATACACAGAAAAGTGAATCAACAAGACTATTGCAAGACAATAGTGCCAGAGAAAGAATGCTAGAGGTGAGTGCCATCCACTCTTATAATCCTTCTCTTTCTCACCTTGTGCTTGTTTTTACTGTAGGAATGCAAGGCTGATTTTGTCTTTGATCTCAGCTGTGGTTTCCAGGTGCTGTAAATGCATAATAATTATGTCATCATCAGTCTCTTGCCCCATGTATTCTTGGGGATATCATGTACCAACAGTAGCATTCCTCCCTTCATGTGAAAAGATCAGACTGGAGATTATCTGCCTCTCACTAATAGGCAGACTTCTTTTGAGACCTTCAGTCCTAGTACTACCTCTTTTGATACCTTCGAAGTCTTTGTCCTACTCTTATCACTCAGTAGGAGAGGATTCCTAGTTCAGGTATTAAAGGAAAATTTGGCAGCTGCTTCTCCTATCTCCTTCTAATTATCATATGAAGAACCAAAGAGCAAGCTGAAAGCTAGCTTCCTGGACAAAGCCAAATGTGAGGAAGGTCTGATGCTGGAGGATATGAAAGAGAATTTAGAAATCAAAATAAGTTCTTGAGTAATAGCAGTGACAAGAGGCTGAAAGCGGAATCCTAGCAAGTCTGCAAATCACTTCCCCGAACAATGCAATTCAGGCTGAGATTCCTGTAACATCATTAACTTGAGCAGGTACAAGGTATGTGACTACACCCATCTGCCCATTTCCTCTCGCTGCCTCTCACAGTCATACCCATGATCCCTTTCTTCCATTTTCTTAGCTTTTTAATTCATGTGTCTCACTTGCTTTCCTCTCAGTCACTAAGGAGGGCTAACACAGTTCCAGTGTAGTCACGCACTGAGCTCTGTGCTTGAACCTAGGACAGACAATGGCCGAGTGACCAGAAAATACGGGGGAGGACATTTTTGGTCTTGCACTCTTTGTTTTTGCAGGATATACATATTTGTTTACTTACAGCTGGGTTTCCAGTCTGAATTGCAAGTTCCATACCTAATCCATCTCTTCTTATTGGGACATCCCGGAAGAGGTTTCTTCAAGCTGGAGTAAGAAGCTTGTCCCCTTTTTTTACCTCTTTCTGGGTTCTTTGGTGAAGGATGCTTTCAGGGTCTGCAAGGTGGTTGAGATGGTTTTGAACACATACAAGTTGCTTGAAAAGCACCACCATCGTGTAATAATGACTAAGAAGCAGCACCTAAAGGGGAAACGTCCCCATCTCCAATTTGTAGAACCTGTAACTTTATTTCATGGAACACAGGAACTGACCTGTGTTCTCTCTCCTGTGTCTTATTTACCAACACACTGAACAGGAGTCTCATACAGCATTGACCTTGTCTGTTCTTTCAAACTCTGCTGTTCTGATTTCAAGCCCTCCATTGATGGGGATTCAATTTATTTAAGGAACCCCTCCAAAACCAATTGTTTCTGTAAAGCAGCATCTCTGTAGTAACACAAATTCAACACTGCTCTGTACTACAGGTTTTGAAATATGAGCAGAGTGAGGCTGGTACCCAGTGATCAACACTGACTGGGAAGTTTTGGTCATGTAATGACATACATACATACAGTGTTTTGGGTCTTGTGAAAGAACAAGCTTATTTAAAATCTGTGAATTATGTGAGATTCAATTATAGTTTTGGGACACAGGGAGTAGTTTCTTCAAAAGAGGGTAATTTCCCCTTAGGATTTTGAGCTCTGGCAGGTTATTAGTTCTATTTCTCTCAAGTTATATTCCACTATTGTTCTGACTTTAGTATCTTTCCCTCAGTCAATGGGGATCCTTGACAGCAGAAGTCAATTGCAGCCACCACCAAAAGAAAGTTTTCTTATATGCAGGAACATCAGCATATTTAAGTGTTCAGAAAAATACTAGCACTACCAGGGAATCATCCTGAGATGAGCAAATCTATTCCCCACCCTCCAGCCCTGTTGCAAAGGGCCTCAGCCTTGCTCAGGTACCTACTGGCTGTAGTGTACCTACACAGTTGTGACAGAAAAGAGTCTGTCTCCATCAGCAATATTAAGATGCCACAGGAAAAAGCCAGGAGATCCCACAAAGCTCAACTCCATTTCATAACATGCAATAAAGTCATTGCTCTCTTAAACTACAGTAATCAGTTTGTTAACCATTAGACTAAAAATGGCTCAGTGTCACAGTGAGCTTTGAAGGTCATCAAACATATAATCAGGACTGTGAGAAAGATCCAGTGACCTGCATGGAAATGGAAGTCCTCCCCCAGCTCAGTAACATAAAGCCAGTGTTTAGCTATACACCTCCTGTACCTATTGATGAAGGATAAGGCTGATTCATGCTGGTCAGCTAACCAATCAAGAAGTGTATCTGGGATTACTCAATACTGCAGGTCAGGAAGGTGCACAGGCAGTGCCCCATCTCTATCAGTGAAGCAGATGCACAACATAGAGGCAACACTCCATCCAGTGCCCAACTAATTTGTCCTCAACATGTCATCAGAATCCCACACTTTAAGCTCAGTCCTGGTTTGGCATCAGCGGTACCTGAGATTGCTCAAGACCTATTCTGGTTCATAAGACAAGTAGCAGTTCAAACAGTTTTTTTCAGTTCAGGTTTGCTTCAACGCATTCATCTCACTGGTAAACCAGAGATATCCCCTTTCATAGAAGAGCAGGATTGCTTCATTTACCCTTGCCCTTTTATTATACCTTCCCTAAGTATCTGCTGCTAGGGACAGGATACTGAGCTAGGCAGCTCCTTAGCCTGACCCAGCATAGTCAACCTTTCTTAAGCCTGCTTATTCATTCACCTTCTTGCTGACCTCAGTTAGGGGTAAGCAAATCTTGTAGTAGGGAGGTTGACAGAAGTACCTGCATAGGTTCCAAGAAGTCTAAGAAAAGATAGGTGTGTTAATTTATTTTTGATACTTTTGGGTGGAGCCCTCCTACTCATGGCAAGCTGCCATTGGATCACAAGCATACTGTACTCTTTCTTCAGAGCCTCCTTCCCTCTCCCCCAGGTTTGGCTCGATATGATTCCCACTGCAGATGTCTCAGATGTTCAAGCTGTCATGGGTAGATGGAAAAGTAGATGCACAGCGTGTGACCCCTTTGTGAAGAAACTGTCTCTCTGCTACAACATATGCTCAGATCTTGTTATTATTCTCTGTGGTGGTGCGATTTTGTTTCTTTTTTTGGAAATCATCCCTACAGACTCGTTGTGATTAAATGTCTGATGTTTAAAGCTTCCATGAGCCTTTAAAGTCCTGTTTTGCAATTTGGGCTTTAGGCCTGGGAGGTCCACAGTTCAAATCTCAGCACATTCCTCACTGCTGTTTTTAATTATGATTTGATATGGACATTATTGCTGCAGGGATCTCTCTCACACTTCAGAACACACAGTTTACTAAAAGTCAAGAGACGCCAATCAAACTGGGTCTTAGTTCAAAAGAACAAGGCCTGTAGCGGCTTCATTTTTTGCCCATAGAAGTATTTGGTTGATGTTTAGAAGTGACATACCTAGGGGAGGGAGGAAAAATTAAAAAACCAAGGGGAAACCTAAAAACAAAAGCCTCCTAGTGGGGTGAGATATGCTTAGTTCTGGATCACCTAGGGAAGCACTCTGCAAACTCAATAGTCTGCCTCTCCCTGTCTCCTTTTCTCATATAAATGTAACATAAGATTGCGTTATTGCACCTTCCGTTCTACATGGACTGCAGACTGGAACTGGAGCTGATGAACTAATGGAATGGAAAAGAAGCTGACTTGTTTAAATTTTATGAAACTAATCAGTTCTGTGATCAGGAGAGTTTATTTCTTCAGCTCTGAAAATATATTTGGCAGAGGTCAAGGCCTACTTTTTTTGAGCATTATCTCTTCCTGCAGCTGATAAGTGAAGCAGAGGAACTACATGAACAGAGCTTTCAACAGACAAGTGACAGTCCCCAACTGCATGGCTGCTCACACCAAGACTTCTAAGCCATAACTCTGGCTGGGTGTAGAGGCTCAGTTATTTTTCTAAATGTGTACATCTCCATCCAAGCTCTCCCTGTCTTTAGTACATTATACTGAACCAGTGGAAAAAGTGTCTTGATTTTACACCCTCTTTTCTGCTTAGCTTGGTTTCCCTTCATAGTGGGTCTGAGCCATCCCTGCTGAGAAAGAAAGTCCTTTTCACAAAAGCATGCTGTCAGGTTGCTGATGACTTTGGCTGCAAGGCAGCTTTGATCAGGACCTCTACACTGGGTTAATATAACCACAGACACTTTAGTAAAACTGCTTTTTATTATGTAAACTATACCCACGGCTGCCCTGAATTAAAACAATTTTCAGATGGGAGTCTTTCTATGAAGGGACCATTTCATTTCACTTTGCTTCTTTTCTGGTTTCCTGTGTTAAAAAAGAGGGAGCCTGTACCATGAAAATTGCTTGAAATATTGTATATTCATTTTAAGATCTGCTACTAGGTCATGCCGAATCAACCTATTTTGCATCGATCAAGAACCCAGACTTTTACTTGTCAAGATTTGACTGAATTTTGTGGTTACAAGTAATAAGAAAAGGGAGAAACATGAACAAAACTGTATTTTATAAGCAGTCTGTCTTAGAAAATGCAGCAATCAAGGAGTTGTTTTGTAAGATGAAAGAATGAGAATGGAACCTGTTTCTAACACCAATGTTATGAAGAGAAAGTCCTCAGAGTCACCTGACAAGAAGGGCATGAAAGGGGCAGTGGGACTAGGACCATCATCATTTTTCTTAGTGTTAAGCTTCACTGGTCAGGCAGGAGGAGAAATATTTTGGAATAGTTATACCAATCCTATATAAATAGTTATATTTCCAGGCTCTGGGATTATTCATTTGGAATTTAAACATGACATTTGCATTCGGTTTTCTATACCTCTGAACTTACTTCAAGGGTGGGTCAGGTATGAGAAACATCAGACACTGTCAGGGATATCATAACATCAATCTGGACTCTTTCTTTAAGAAAAGCATTTTAAAATCTTGTTCAGAGCTTTCAGGCCGCAGAGATGGTTTTCATACTTTGCTATTTGGTCTCCAGGGTGAGCCTTCTGGTCAAGAGTGGAGGGAGCTTTTGTGGCGTGGCACTGAAATTATTAAAAACATTCTGTTTTCCCCTTAAGGATGGAAAGTTAAGATTTAGGTTCCCAGCTTCTTGAAGTTCCTGTGATGCCTATGTAATAATATTCTTTATCATATTTTTGGCTGAAGAAGGCATGGAGAGTTGTCACTTGTTTCAAGCCCATATCTATTTTATGGCATATACTTCTGTCGCTCTATAATTGACAACTGCTTTACCACCACACTCCAGAAAAAGAAGAACTGGAAGTACTCTGGATTGCAAACTGCATAAAAGTGGCAATTTTGGTTGACAGGGAGCCATCTAGGAATGTATATAGAGAAAAATGGCTTACAAATACTGATAATGTTAAGACATCTGGTAGCACAAACCTCACACACATGGCTGCAAACTTGGACACAGGCACAAGCAAGTTTTCTTACCTGCATTCTTCAGGAATTTTAGCAATGACAGGTCATCATCTTAAATAGTCTTCATATGTGCACTCTAACACAGGCAAACTTTATTGCAGTTTTGACTGGACTGTAGCCTGAATCCTTGGAAACTGCACACTAGAGCAAGTCATAGTATCGTGCTTTGTCAGTAGCTGAAACACTTACAGGTGGGCACACGTTATCCCAGGGACTCTCAGCCCGGGATGAGATCATCTGCCATACACACAGATCTGTTTTTTCAATTGGGATTCTCCACCCTCCTGTCCTAGACTGTGCATCGCAATTGTGCCAGCCTTGTAAGGAAGGAATCTAACTAAACCTTCCAGCTACCAAAACAGCAAAACTGGAACAAAAGAGAGATGTCTGACTTCAGTTAATTCCCTTTTCTCTTCTGGCTTCCCATCCGCATGCACTGAGTTATTATGTGCTCCAAGATTAAAACACTTGCACACACTGTCAACGTATCTGCATTCAGAATCAAAATAATACTGTAATACTTTGCCATTTTGCCAGCACCATTTGCCAGACTTTCCAGGCTTCCAGCCTCAGACATCATCGTATCAGCAAAGAGGAAATCTCAGACATTGGGGAAATGTTGAACTCCCAGGAATTCATGCATCCTTGTTTCCCTGCCAGCTTGCTGTTTTTATAAATGCTGAACTAGTTGCACCCAGCTACTGAAGCACGTATTAGGCTGGGTATGCCATGACTTTCCAAAGCCACATGGTTACAGCTGTATTTCCACACATGTGCTTAAACATTTCTAACAGTTCCAGCCTAAGTGTGGGGTTTTGTGATATCACTAAACAAGACTCTGCTTCTTGCTGCTCTTTCTGGAACTAGAGCTTCTTAGGAATTTTTAAGGTCATTTATTTGTTTTTAAGGAAAATGTAATTTGCAGGTTAAGAAAGAGTGCAGGGGGTCAGGTCTCCTGAGTGTATTCTTCTGAGTTCAGTTACCAACTTCTCCATGAGCATCAGTGCGATAGGTATTGCACTTAATGACTGTATATAGAGCCCTTTGAATCTTGGATGAAGTGGGTTATTGATATGCAAAATATTCTTTTGAAGAAGACTATTTCCTCATACTTCTGGGCATGAGTAAGAAAAACATGAGAGTAGATGATGTAACTCTGGTCCTGCACTGCCAGCTCCAAACATTCCTGTAGCTGTGCTGGTAAAACTTCATGCTCTTAATCTGACCATCCTCAAGGGACAGGGTGGCCCAGAAACAACATATGAAGCCAGCCTTCATGTACTGCAGCTTTCTGTCCCATCCAGGGGTCAGGGATGTCTACCACGTTGGTCTTTCCAGCAGTCACCCTTTGCTCCATATTAATGAGACTGTAAATCCCTCACAAATCCCTCAGGGGAGAATGTCTCTGTCAGTACTGCACCTTTGCACAAGGCAAGACATTTCCAAGCCAGTCAATCCCAACACGTGGGAATGGCAGTCCGAAGGGCAGCCCGGCTCAAGTACTCACAGTCTCCCTGACAGAAGAAGGGCAGGCAAGAAGAGGTGTTAACGCTGCTGTGCAATCACCAGCGATGAGCCTGCCAAGAGGGGATGAAGCAGATCATCTGTGCTGAATGTCAGTTTGCTTCATTTCGCATTTTATTTTCTCAGAATCCCTCTGCATCCCTCTCTCCCCCCTGCCCGGCGTGTGCTGGCAGCGCGACTCCCTCCTGACAGCCCCCTGGCAGCCCCTCCAGCGCGCAGCCCCGTGCGAGGCCTCTGCTAGGCCCTGCCGGGCCCAGCCTGCTCCCCATGCTTCTTTCCAGTCATAAAAGCTGTTATATGTTCCTAGAAATCTGAAGAAGTGTGATGCTTTCCTGTAGATGTCTGAAAAAAAAAGTAAATAATTTTACAAGTCTGCTGTGGCTTTCGTCCCATGTCCTAATTCAAATGCAGCTCTAGTGTCCAAATTAATACTGCAGAGAAAAATGTATCACTGAAGGATGAGCGACACTATGAGGAGCCTGGGGAAATATCCCTTTCTGGGTGAAAGAAACCCAAACAACTGAAGCATGAAATGAAGCAAAATAGCACAGCTGATTTTTATAACTTTGTTTATATGTTCTGTGTGTATCCTAAAGAAAAGATTTCCTGGCATTGTGAAGTATATCCATGGTAGTTTGTTTGACTCAGAGCTGTAATGTTGGCCTACCCACAGTAGGCATGTGTTTTCCATACGTGAGCTCTTTTTATGATTAAATGTATTAAGCATATGTGAAAGGAGCGTGGCAACATAGAGCATTTGAAGTTCCAATTATTAAGTGGTTGCTAGATGGAAATCCACTTTCACCCAATGTGTTTGAGGTGAGGACAGGAGGAAAGGAAGCCATCCAGAGACTTGAGTGATGGAAGCCAGGGGCTCCCTAACCTGCTAGCACTACAGAATTTTGCTGCCCCTGGGTGAGAATAGAGGGCCAGACTGATGCTTCACAGCTTCTGCCCTGGAGGAAGGAGCAGCTGTGGACTGGGGAGCTGAGAAAAGACTCCTGTGAAATCAAGGCATGTGCTTCAGCTCCTGAAAGAAGAACAAGCAAGCAGGGATGTTTCCTGCTGCTGCTGTGCAGCTCCAAGTCCCCCATTGGAGGGGCAGCCTGGCATTTGCAGGCAAGCCAGCAGGCAGCAGGGCTGAAGCCACTCAGCAACCTGCTGCCCCAGCAAACTGCTGGCTTCACCTGCCCCAAAATCCAGCTTGAATGTGCCTGGAATATTTATTAGCCCCCCATGTACAAAATTCTTGCATTGCACTGCACAAACAATGTTATCCATATAGCCCCTGCCATAGGGAGGTTATAGAATAATCAGGGAGCACATTATGTACAGTCTGCCCCTGCAGAAGAGAAGGAAAATTGGAGGCATGCAGAAGGTTATATTTTTAATCTTTATTATGCTTTCAAGCCACAAGTAAATGGGCTGATATGTATTAAGCAGGAGAAAATGTAAAAACTCAGACTGGGAAGACACAAAAGAACCAGACTGAGGGTGTGGGTGTGTTTGGGCCGTACCAGAAATGGTGCAGCAGTGTTCTGAGGAGGAGCACAGTAAAACTACGTGTAAAGAGACAACAGCTTGAAGCTAAGGAGAAAGAAAATGCAATAGGAACTAAAGAAATTGCACTTTAAAAAATTCCTTCTCTCCTCAATTTTTCCACATTTATGTTGATTAAAGCATTATAATACCATTTGTGCTCAAGAACAATGTGTATATTTGCTGTGTAGCCAGTCTGTATTGCACTATGTCTAAAAAATCCTTAGGTTACAAAAGAGCCTTCAAATTTAACTTAACAGAAAGGTTGCCTGCAAAAGAAGTAATTAAAGCCTGGGTTAAGACCTTCATGCACTATAATCTGCTTCAAGCACACTGTTTCTGGAGATAACTTCTTTTAACTCCACCTGCTTTTTCTGACAGTTGTCGCATGAGCTGCTTTGCACCTTTACTGCAAAGCAGGGATTAACCTGCAGTCAAACAGATGCAGGAGTTTTCTGAGTTCCCAAACAGACAAAAATAAAAAAGCAAAGTAATCCACCAGTGTCATACTTTACCTTTGTGTGATTTTACAAATATGGGCAAGAAAGAAAGAATTACACTTTGCCCCCAGGTTCAGACTGATTGGTAAGAATCTCAGACACTTTAAGTAGGCGCCACAAATTGTGTAAGCTCTGACCTGCTGGCTGGCTGCCTAGTTCACATGACAGAGATATCTGATGGTTTTGGCAAGGCAAATTGAGGTGGAAAGGTGCCTAGAAACCAATAGAAAGGGGGCAACCATCCTAGGGGTTTGGAAAAGAGATGAACAGATATATAAGGTGCAGTTCTGTGCTCTCTGTGGAGAAAGAAAGAAGTGGGCTTTTTATTATAATAAATCTATCAGACACCTTTCCTTTACTACCATCCAGATAGGAAGCAGGAGGAGTACCTTTGTATTTTGAAGACAAGGGGTGTCTTCAATCAGAGCAGTTTTTAAATTTGTGTAATGACATTGAGTATATGCTTTGCCCAAACCAAAGTGACTCCATTTTTGCTACAGCTGCTTTAGTTGTGCAACGACTTGTCATCAGGATTTTGGAGTCTGCAAAGCTGAACAGAATAACATACGTAAACCCATCACTTCTCTGCTGTGCCTTCCTGATTAGGGCATTTCCCCTTGCTTCAGAATGTTAGACTGTTCCAGCAGTAAAGCAGAGGCCAGCATCCTGGCAGCTGCCAGATGTAACACTGCCCCAGGGCACAATGTGATATGAAGTCAGAAAAACAAGATGTGGGATGCAGGAAGCATCACTCATGAAATTACTGCTCCTGAATATTCTTCCCCCACCTTTTGTTCAACTAACTCTCCCCTGACAGTTCAATATTTTCAAAAGTGAACCTCACAAAAAGATTACTTACACAAATGAAAGGTAGAAGAACAAAGTAAGATCCATGGGGTGGGTGTTATCTGCTGCTACAAATTCCTCCACTGTCATGCCTGAGGGCAGTGCAACAGAGAACAGATTAGTGAAGAAGAGAATCCCTGAAATACAGAAAAATGAAGGGTGAAATGAAGGAAGAAAATAATTAAAGTCTTCCTCCAATGTGGCCTTTCTCAATCTCTTTCGGCTATCATATGTTTGTCTCCTTACACAATCTCTTTCCACAGATATTTTTCTTCACTACATTCCCCACTAGGCAACTGATCGGGGATTTATCTGCCATTAGGAAACAAATGATAGCAAGGTAATTAGGAATCAGGATGTCAGAGAGGGAGAATTGTTTGCTGAGTGGTTTATTGATGAATAATTCTGTACTGATGTTCTTGCACACACTGAGGTCACATTACTCACGAGCAGTTCATACCAAAGGAGTACAAAAAGAAGCTTTGTTCTAATTGTATTCATACAGATACGTATTACAACTGAGCAATATCAAGATATTTGCCATATGTTTGTCTGAAATCTCTACCACAATGGTTTAGTTCTTAAAGTCTGTTCCCTACTGCCATATTTATTTTATTTATATGTAAAATTGGTAAAATAGGCCCATCAGAAAATGAGTCCTTAAGAATCTTACAAAATCTATAACAAAGAATATTCACCAAAGGACTCCTCTGTGCTATTAGTATTTATACTGCTGTGGTGCCTGAGGCCCCAGCTGAGATCAAGGCCCTCGTGGTGGCCAGTGTACAACTAAATAATGAGAGACAGGTTTCCCTCGCTGCCCTGCAAGGACAAAAAAAAAAAAAAAGTTAGGCTGAGAAAAGGTGGCTGATGAAATAGATCTCAGAAAAGAACCCACTTCTCCTATTTCTGAGTAAGGGACCTCATCAGCAAGATCATTTAAATATGTACCCGAAATATTACTGTCAGGTATCCATCAGTCAAGAGGTTTGGTAGGTGATCCCGGCACAGGTGCTCTGATGGCCAAGGGGCACAGAGACAGAGAGTTCCTGAGTCACCTCTTGCCTGTCAAATGTCCAAATCGGAGTTTGTGAACAAAAATACTGTACCCCATCTCTCAGTGGCTGGTTATGAAAGAAAGAAGTAGGTTCCAAACCAAGCAGGTCAGTGTAATGCAAAATGGTTGATCTGACCTGATGTGGCAATGCATTGCATGAGACAAGAGCAAAAGGGCCTGTCTTTATGGAGTGGGAGCTCTCTAGAGCTCATGTTACTAATAAGACATCATTAGTAATTTCTTCCACTTCTTAGGTTTGATTTAGAAAATCATTTGTAGACAATGATAGTTCATCTACTTAAGTTCTTAGACAGAAATCCACAAATTGTGCAATTGATTCTGCCATTCTTGAGACAACAGGACTGCCTTAAGGTTTATCTCAAAGGATTATAGTGTTTAATTGGCAAAATGTCAATATTCCTATTAACAAGGAAAAAAACCCCTGTGTTAAATTGAGGTTAAGGTTGACCTTACAGAACAGCAATTTAAGGTAATACCAAAAAAACAAATTTGTTCAACTCCAAAAGGTTAAAATTAAGGTTAGACTTACAGAAAAATGAAAATATATATTAATGGTATGGCAATTCCATGCAATCATTCCTGGCTCTGCCCACTTACAAAAACAAAACAAAACAATACAAAACAAAACAAAACAAAACAAAAACAAACAAACAAAACCACAACTTGTGTGAACTATCTCTTTTCTGAAGTCAACATCAAACATCATCATAATTTTCTCTCAGGAGAACCTTTGCTGTCACTAGAAGACCTCTCATTCTACTGGGATAATCATATTAATAGTGGCTTTTAATATGCAAAAATACTGAAAGATATTTCCTTGTTTAATCAGAGTAAATCAAGCAAGACTTAGTCAGGGAGGGGATATGATTGATTGTTCCTTATAAACATTACAGTTTACAGAGAGGGAGGGGTAACTATTGCATTAAAGAACAATGTTAATACAAGAAGAGATGGGAATAAATTGCCCATGAAGGAGCTCAGCTCTAATTGAGGAAGATCCTTGCTGTCAGAGCAGTGACATTCTGAAAAAAGCTTATATGTGGGAAGTGAGAGCTACAAGTTTTACTATTAAGGTATAAATTGATTAGATTAATAATATTCTGGAGTTCTCTGTGACAGTTCTGACCTGCCTTAAATGACCTAGGAGGTCTTTCTCCTTGTCCATCATATAGTCAGTGCCAACAGCTGGTTTGCAGGAGAGTGAAGCCAGAATTCATCTTTGTTAAGAGCTGCCAAGGCTTCATAGCTATTTGAATTAGATGTTTTTTAAAAAAAACATGCTCATTCAACTGTGCACAAATTAATACTTCATCATGACTGAGATCAATATAAAATGGCAGCCAGTCTGAGAAGTGGAATTCGTGTGGCATTCCCCAGGGAATACTCTGTATTTGCTGTTTTGGCAGCTTCTACCACAGAAGGAACTTTCAGTTACTAAGAAAAACATGGGGAAAAAAATGACCATTAGGCCCATAAAATGGATTAAAATATAGTCCTTGTATAAGATTTCTATGAATTTTAATTTAATGGGGAATGTCTGTAATGTTCTATTAAATGTTTCTGGACAAGGAAAGTCAGATGTGAAAGGCAAAATTTATTGAAGATTCTATTCCTGCTTTATTTTAAGTTCCATAAGATGAACTGTTTTTCTTATAAGTTTTTGGAAAATTATTTCTGCCATCATAAAGTAAGTGCTGCATTTACAGGGAGAAATACTTAGCAAGCACAGGAAAACGAATGAACTTGTGCTCATATGAAGCACCCAACCTTAATCATTTAACAGAGAAAAGCATTTTCATGGCATGGATTATTAAGTGCATCTGGCATTTATGAAAGAAGGGAGACCTCAGAGCTTCCCACATACCTTCTTAAAACAGCTATCAATAAAGAGCAAAGGCAGCCATTTGCCTACAAACTTTCTTTCTGGATCACAACTTAACGTGTTTATTGCTTTACCTGTCCTGGATTTACTGTAAAATACATGGCCATGCAGTCTTCTTAAATGGGCCTTACGGGTTTCAAGAGGAATCCTTTTCCCCCTTTTCATGGCAAGTCCAGTAAGGAAGAGTCAAATATAAGAAACTTTCCCGAAATACAATGAGTGGAGAAGAGTAAGATGAGCAAGTGCTGCCTGATCTCAGGTGGTGCTCTGATACTTTTGCAGCCCTTCCAGGACACAGGGAGGAACCCAGTTCTTTTTGAAAACTCAAGTCATCCCCTATTAGCATCAAGGCAGGGACCGTTAGGGGTTTGTATGTGCAAACTTCACTACTACTAATTATTTTTTATATTCTTAGAGGCTCAGGAAATGTCCTGACACACCTCTGTCATACAAATAGATTTATTAGGGGAAGCTAAGATAGCTGCACTTCTTTTAACACCATTATTTGTGGTGCACAAATATCCATGTGAGTCATGTGCTTCTGTGTCATGCCACACAACTGTATGAAACAGGATAAATCACTGAGTACTGTGAAATATTGCCATCTTTGGGACAATAGGTTGTCCCAGATTAGGAAGTGGTAGGACTAACTCCTATCTTCAGACTTTCCTTATCAGAAACTGCCACCATGAAACCACTAATTTCAGTTCACAAAACGACAAGATTTCTGAGCACAGTAAATGTCCGTGGTACTTGTTCCTTACTCAGAATAGCTCAGAAGAGATTTCATTAAACTTCACTGGAAGAAATTGATTTGCTAAAATGCAGAAACATTTCTGCCCCTAAAACTTTCTGCAAAGTCAGGCAACTATTGTCAGAATTGTGGAAACTTCTCTCTGCCCAAAAAAATTCACATAAATTTCTCCTATTTGTTTCTGCTTGTATGTCCTAAAAAAAATTAACGCTCTTTTGTTATGAAGTGCATTTCAAAGCACTTGGCTTGTAATTGTACAATTAGTGATTTTGTATTAGTACTTCAAGGCCCAGAGCCAAATTTAAAAAAAAAAAAAAAAAAAAAAAGAAAGGCAGAAAGAGAATGAAATGTATATGCTTTTTGTGATATCATCATACGTAAACAAAGAGTGAAAACAAAAGCACCAATATGAACCTGCCAGTACTAATTATTGGGTGGGATGTGAGGTACACAATGAACAAAGAATAAGAAAAAACATTCAGTGTTCTGATGGCTGCATTTCAGAGGTGTCTTTAGGATACTTGTCCCAAACATTCTGCCATGATCATCTTCCAGGGTTATTCAGTGCTATCCAAGTTGTAAGTCTTTGTCAACCTTTATTTTGGAATTGAATATTAAATAAAGTTTAACCCTAAATTAAACCTAAACCTTTATGCTGCTAGAATGTTTTTAACCAAAATATCCTCTAAGCATGAGGAAAAATTTTCCAAGAATGTGGACTTAAGGTCTAATAAAAATGAAAGTTCAAGCTGCCCTTTTTTTCTCTTTGTGGAGGCATTAACAGAGACTCTTTTCTCTTCTTGGTTATCCATTTTCTTAATATCTGTTAAAGGAATACCCTCCTGTAAAATATAGTTGAAATTAATTGATGTGTTCAAAACTGAGTAGAAATGCAGAGGGAAACATATGCATATGAGAGGTGAAGATGAGCTTCTTTCCTTAGAAATAGAGACATAAAAATAGTATTAAATGACATTTGAGTGTTGGTATGGGAAACACTGCAACAGTTCCTGATAATGGGTAATTGTTTATTCTTTATTTTAAATTAACATTTGTGCAAAAGCTATTTAAATGTACTGTGTTATTTTCTGGAAGGGATAAATCACAGCATACATATTGCAAAAGAGATCTTATATCAGAAGTTCTCAAACATTTCCACTTGAGGAAACAGATTTTCTCATGGATAAATCTTCTTGTCCTTGATTATAAAATACTTCAAGTGTATCTAAAGTAATTTGCTAGCTTAGAATCCAAGTTCAAGCAGGAAACAATTCATACTATTTTACATTGTCTGTTAATTAAAGCAGAGAGAATTTAAGAGGGGTCACTAAAAGGTGTTGTCTTTGAAGCAACCTCAAGACATAGAGGAATAGACATGGACATGCAAAATCATACAAGACAGTATAAGTCTATAAGACACAGAGTGAAATGGATGAAGTAAATTACTATCACATGTGCAAATAATGCACAGGACACATCTTGTACTGGGTGAATGGTCTATTTATTAATAAACAGAGATGGGTGTGTATAAAACAGTATTTTTCCATCATCTTCTGAATCAAGTAAGTAGTTTTTAAATAGGGTTTTAATTGGACCTTTTGCAGAGAGAAAGGCTGTTTGAGAAACTCAGATTTTGAGTAACTCTTAAGAGCTGGAATTTTCCAGTATTGCAGTTTTGCTTCAAGGGGTCTTAGCTTTTATTGAATGGTCCCTGGGTAAGAGTAAAATAAAACATAGTCTTGGCAAGAAAATGGGATAACATAAGAGAAAAAGACAATGGTGCAGGAGTCCATGGCAAAAAATCAAAAGCAAGAGTTGTTACAGTCATCAGATTGAAAGCAGTGAGGAAAAAAGCAGTAGCAGCAGGACATATATGTAAAAACAGACTCAGTGTTTTTGTACTCTATTATATCCAGTAGGTCATACTGGCAGTTTTATATCAAAGCTTTTGTCTTGACAACTCATTTACCTTCAGTGACATAAAAAAATTAATATTGGCACATTCGTTACTTCTTGGCCTGTATCTGGCATTAACTAATTAATTAACTAATAAAATATCACTAATTGTAGAGACAGTGGTACAAGCCAAGGTTCTGGAATATTTATTTTGATAGCAGATAGCACTGCAAATCACTGCTGTGCGCTAAGAATGGAGTGTAATCTGATGTGTTTTGCAGACAGAAATGCTTGCCTGACAGAGCATCACTTTAATGAGGCAAACTATGACTTTTGCACAGTGGAGAGATCAAGACGTAAATATCAGGGCGTAACCCTGCAGAGGAAAATCCTCTAAAGACTTGTTGAAAGATGTGGTATCAAATGAATTGCTTACTTCTTAGAAACTGCTTTGATATTTATTGGTTCAAATTGCTCCACTGACTCACTCTTGCATAAGCTTTCATGCCCCATTTTAATCTTGACATTTTGGGAAGCCAGTCTGAGGCAGCGTAATGACTAGGTTTACAAAGGATCAGAATGAAAAAGAAGAAGTTGGGCTGTAATGATTATAGTTTGTGCAAAAAAATACATTGAGAAAACAGAATGGGAAATGATTGTAAAGTAACGAACAGAGTGATGATGCCAAGACATTTAGAAAACAGAACTCTCACGTTGGGAAATCAGGCAGTCCTGTACTTGGATTTCAAGGTATACACAAATAGTTCTTCAGTATGTGTGTGTATGGGGGTGTTGTCTTCTCTACACAATATCCTGAAGTCACATAGCTGAGATACTGCACTGAGGGGCAGCATCTGGGAAGGAAACTTCTCTATTCCTTCGCTCCCTGAATTCAGGGAACATAGGAAAACACGGGGAGATGGGAGAGGTTAAAATGGGCTGAAATCAACCTTACCCTTCTGAAACAGGTGATCCAGCACTAGAGCTTCCATTTCTCTCTTTCTCATTGGCACAACGTTTAAAATGAAATTTATTGTTCGATACTAAGCCTAATGAGTGACAACATGAGTAAATGAATGACAACATGAGTAAACTTTACTTAATACACTCTGTTCAACTGCAGTGGTAGAGTATGGGATAAAGGTATCTGTAAGATACATAAGGGAAAAACCTGTCTTACCACAGCCTGTTAAGGCCATGTTTCAGAGTAAAATAGGGCAGAGTGAGGCCAGCTCTACTTTCATGTTTCCATTTCACCTCTAAGATATTGTATCTTGCCCTATCTCCACTTCCTGATAGATGGGTAATGGTGGCACTCGGATGCCCGCTAGAACAAAGTGCATCTTGTGTTGTTAAGACTCCAGGGCTAATAGCATTCCTGTAGTAAACACTTTTAATAAGGCAAAATACCAACATGCTTCACGTATTAGTAAACAAATTATTCAAAGCAGACACTGAAGCCCACAAGGGCAGTGATTCACTGCCTCAGGAATTAATGCCAATTTTAATTTTCACATGAACAATACCTGTAGCTGGTGGATTCACTGGAACAGTCTGTAGCTCCCTCTCTGTCACTTCTCAGTCTCATTGTCTGGACATGCATTTCAGAGTTGAAACAGTGAGAATGAAATCAGAAATAGCTGTGGTTAACCCATTCATTCAAAGAAAGATATGTGCCTCTGCCTTCAGAACAAATCAAATGTGCCTTCTTGGAACTACTGGTGCACTGTATTTTCCAGTGTGCTCATGAGATATCAACTTTCTTTAAGCACTTTACAAACTTAAACTATGAGCCCTTGAAGGCAGAGTTTGGTCTGTGTTTCCTGGTACATAGGAATTGTCCGATATCGTTCAACATACAAGTGTTCAGAGATCTCAGAAGGCTTGAAGAGTCTGAGGCAATGAAAGGAGAAGAAGAGGGAAAGCCTGTGTAGAAAATCCTATGTATCTGCCTAGGATAGATTAACAAACCTACTCAACTAAACTAGGCTTTGGATAATATTTCATTGTAGATGTGCAATTGATAAACAAAAAAACCTGGATTAATAAAGTGTTGGTTTGTTGTGTTTTGTTTTTTTCTAAATAACACTTGAAGTTGTTTTTTCTTTTGTATTATTGTTCAATGCAGTTCTAGGAGGTAGTGTTGAAAGCTGGGCTATTCAGTTATGATGACGTGACTCAATTTGTCCTACACATCTTGGTCTAGATAAAATTTCCATCTACCTCATGTAATAGGCAAAATCTCTTAGCCTTGCCAGTGAAATCTGGGAGTCAATCCACTGATACCTGGTCTGGTCTGCTCAAACATAGAGATTACCTTGGAACAACATAAATCCAGGATAGTCAGGTTGTCTATTATTTTTTATTATTTTGGATTGCAAAATCTGTCAACTTAACTTAAAAAATATGAGCTAAAAAAACCAATGACCTTTTGAAGCTGACTTTTCAGGCTGAAGTTTGTCTAAAAAGTTTTTCTTTAAATGAATTATCTTGTGACCAACTTCCAAGACAAATAACTCATGTGTGTGTTGTATCAGGGAAGAAAATATTTCAGTATTCATCTTTGGAGTATTCATCTCTGAGAGCAGAGTGGAATTAAGAGTTTTCATATGACCCTAGATATCCACAGCAAAGCAAGATGTGGAAATAAATTGAGGTTTTAATGGTGCTTTTATTCCATTCCACCTTTCAACAGAAATGGACTACCATGTGTTCCAAACTGCTGTTAGCTAGGAATAACTACTTTAAGTTTGCATGGGCAAGATAGTAAAGCACAAAAATACTGACCCACACTGAATCTAGTTTTTTCTTTGTCTTGACATACATAATTTTACATCAGGACTAAATGTATTATGAACTTGGGTCAAACTGGCATAAAACCAAAAAAATGCTAGGAGTGTCAGGACCAGATCTTGGCAGTTCATAGAGCAAAGTGTGGAGGTGTGATCCACCAAGCACAGAAGCATTAATGGCCCATGATTATTGATTGTCCATTGCATTGTTAATGAATCCTCCCTGGAAGTTTGCTGAGCATTAAATACCATTGATCTACATTTAACACAGATCAGTCTTGCTTTTGATCTAGTCTGGGCTTAATTTCTTTTCTCCCAACTACTCCCACCTCCCTGAAAACCTGTGATTAAACTGTTCTGATTTCTATTTTAGATTAAGAACTCTGTCTCCGCAGAAAACAAAAGAAGGTTCTGTCGCAAGAAAAATTGAATCAAATTCTCCAGGAGTGTTTTCAGTTCAATTAAGCTGTGGGATAGTCCATATCATAGGTGCAAATCTCTCTCTGCGTTATAGGACCACAGACAGGGATGTGGCAAAAGGTAAAACCAGGAATTATGTCTTTAAGGGCTCGTTGGAGACACTTGTAATCTCGTTTTATTGGTGGTACCCTCCCCAACATAATGAACTTTGATGAAATAATGAAGTAGCTGTGGCGCCTGTGAAACTGAGCAGGCAGCTTTGCCAGTTAAAGACCTCCCATGAACACAATCGCCTGGGCAACAACTCTAGACTGCAGTGAAGCCAGAAACTCTGGCAAGTCACCACTTCCCATCTCTTAACTCCTTGCAATTCTACTTTTCAAGACTTGGAAAAAGGGGGGG